>NW_017311459.1:0-423 GCF_000935625.1 Nanorana parkeri
TGAGGATCTACAGCTGAGTGATACACAAATAAGATACATATGTATTAATAGGTCAGGTACTTAAATGCATTTAAGATTTAACTCTTGAGTTTAGCGTAATTTTAATTAGTTTTAGCTTTATGTGCATGATTTATACAACTGACCAGAAGCAGCAATTTTGTAGATTTGGTAGTTTTGATTTGTAGGGTGGATATTTCTTTGAAAATGGCAAGAGTTATTATAGCCTATGCAGATTCTGTTTTTAGTGCCTCATTTGTACACAATAAGAATAAATAAACTGCTGCACCAACTTCCTAAAAAGAGAACAAACAAAGCGCACCACCTGGCAATGCGAAAAAAAGTTGAGTAGATTGTAAAAATGAACTCACATTGTAGTGAATAAAAAAGTCCTGAATCTTCTCTGGTAGCTCTGGTGGGTATATA
>NW_017311459.1:3567-5967 GCF_000935625.1 Nanorana parkeri
CATACCCACTTTGTACTAATTATTGCCCTATCCACACATTGTGCGTTATGATATAGTTTTTTGCACCAACCTCCTCCCACTCTGAGAGCTACAGATGGTGGCCCTCAAAATCAGAGAACCTTAGATATTTTTATTGTTATTATTATTATATATTAATAAAGGATGAGAGTAAAGGAAATCCTTTACAGATGTTATATATAACATATACAATTACAACACAAAATTGCTAAACAAGCCATGCTGTCAGTTAATGTTAATTACAGAGCAGAAAGTGGCACTGACATGATGACGTCAATACTATTCTCTTATAATTGTAAATGATTTCATGGCCCCTGATGCCCTACACTCAACGAAAGAAGGAATGCGTTGAACATCATTCAACCCAAAAGAGAACCGGTCCTGGATTTTGTGGTGTTCAGACGTTTGGCCTGTAGATGACACTAGTTACAGTTAATATACTGTATGTATAATACTTTCTATACTCTATAGAAATTAGAGCCAGTTCCTTTTAAGATATACTCAAATGGCCGCACTGGTTTTATGGATGCCTGAACTTTTTAATGAAGCACCCTATAATTAGGCTGCCTCCCAGACTATATGAAGCATCAAAATTGGTGATGAGAATGCCTTTTCTATCTCTACTGCAGCTATTACCTTTTCTTCCAGCAAAACTCTTTAATGCTTGATTTCATATGTCTGAGAATTACATACTTGCTGCTTATCAGGAGCACTTACCCACTGCTAGAAAGCCTGCTTTACCTATTCACTGGGAACAGAAGAACAGCGTATTTTCTATACTCTGCCAGCTTCAGATGACACTTGATGATACAGTTTTCACTGCATTCAAGACTTTCTTTGTGCCTAAAGTAAAATGTGTTACAGAAGGATATAAATTACAGCAATGTGGACAGCATAATGGCAAATCCACAGTACAATTTATAGTAGCTTTGAGAGAGTTGGTTATTACCTGCAAGTTTGGGGCTCTGAAAGAGAAAATGATGAGAGACCAACTATTTGAAAAAAACAAACTGAGATGCACGTACAAAGAACAAATACTGATTAGGATGAGGTTCAACCCAGCACATTGCAAATTATGCTGTGTGCTCTGCTGCAAGAATAAATCCTTTGTACTTCTACTGATAGACAGGTTACTGCCCCAGTTACAATCTTAAGTGTAGAAAAATATGACGCTTCCATACCAGATAAACTTTTATGCACTGTAACTTTTACTACTGCTTTTTTTTAACAGGGGCTACTCCATTGTCTTGATGCATGATATAGGATCTGTTGTCTCTTTAATGCCAAAATAAATCTATAAGAAGTACTTTATTAAAGAACAACTTCCTGCACCTACTCTCAAACTAGTTAGATTATTTCTTTGTTTTGTTTCCTGACAGTGACTGTAACATTTCAATCAATTAGCGTGCAATCTTAACCCTTCATTGAAATGAAATGGACTGCTATACTGGGCAGGGATCCTTTTACTGCACTAAATCTACAATTATTGGATGGTGTTATCCTAGGAGCTTTAATTGACCTTACGCTACCAGCGCTTAACGTTTTCCCACTCAGGTCTCTAATACTAGAGACCTTGACTTGAGAGAGCACCTGTATACTGGTGACCAGGCATAGATGGCCAAGTATTAACTGCCATTTAATCATGCCTTACTTGTCACTATAAATAAATCTGCTGTTACACACTTCACTGCTCCATCCAATGCCATTTCCAGATGCTGCTGGATTATTGTAGTAAATTGCATTCACCTCAAATATAACATCTGATACTGTAATGTTTCTCCACAAGCTTCACCAAGGAAGGTAACCCAAAGGAACCAGTGTCTAACAATGGGCCACAATTTGATTAATCAGATTTTGAATCCTCCATAAGAGAGAAAATCCTCAGTTTATTACTCTCAAGCATGTGGGGAGATTCAGAGACTTAGCAGAAGCTTTAAAGAAGCTGTTCAGACTGCACATCTTACAGAGAAAGTTTGGCAAATTGTTACTGCAGAGCTTTTACATGTCTACAGAGTGACTAGACATGCAACTACACAAGGTTCAGCTGATCTACTACAGACAAATGTGCACTTAACTACATGTTGCAGACCTACAACTCTTATAAGTCCAGTGCTCCTGAAATCATCAGTTGCTAAGACTTAATAATTAGCAAGATAAAAATAAGGTATATACTGATTGGAATTGGTGCAAGAGGAGTACACATTCAGCCTGGATCTCTAGTTAGAGTTAAAAACCTGACATATTGAAACAGCAAGTAACTGAACTGGGGACCAGGAACCCAAACCACCTAGACATATATATAAGAATAGGAAGGCCTCTTGTATGGCCCAATGGTTATTTTGGGGCAGCACAGTGGAGTAGTGGTTAGCGCTTCTGCCTTGC
>NW_017311459.1:6115-6328 GCF_000935625.1 Nanorana parkeri
TCTCTAAATTGGCCCTCCTATGTATGCATGTGAGATAGGGAACTTAGATTGTACGCTCCTTGAGGGCAGTGACTGATATAAATGTGTGAGTGTATACATTGTTGGCGCTAAATAAATACCTGTAATGAATAAATACATTTGATGTAACTAGAATACATGATACTTTTTGGGACATAATTATTTGCATCAATGTTGTCTGTATTTTTCATTATT
>NW_017311460.1:0-1172 GCF_000935625.1 Nanorana parkeri
GGGAGGGGAGATTAGCACAGTCACCTAGGCCAGTTCCTAATAACGTAAGAATGTACCCAGAGCTACATCTCCCAACAGCCTTTCTGAAGAGGCTTTTGGGAGTCAAGACAGCAGCATTCATTTTTCTGAGAAATACATTATTGCATGCATATGGCAAGGGACAGATATGGCCAGGATAATGGAAATTGTGTAGTCAAGCAGAGAAAAACACAGGCAGGGCTGACAAAGCTGCTTGGGCATTCAGTGAACTAGAGGCAGCGTTGTCAGTCAACAACAGAAAGTTAGGAGCTCCCTGGATGTCTGGCAAGATCAACATGTATGTTTCTACACTTGCAGTGTTTTTAACAAGATACAAATGAGGGGAATTTGCATTGCAATGTGTAATGCAGAGATGTGCTACATATGTTTCTTTTTCATTTGCACAGACACCAAATCCTTAATTTTGAATTAAAAAAGTAAAATCCCTGCTCAAAAGCTGGAAACACAAGCTGTCTGCTAGTACCTTTTTTGGGCGCTGTACTGGAGCTTTTCTTCACTGATTTCCTGTTCAACTAATACTCGCACTATCGAATGAAAGAACTTCAGTGGCCATTGATGGCTCTCTAGGAACAGGCATAGAGTTGGGGCTTAGCCCAGAAATTAGGTAGGTCAAGACTCTAGTAAAAAGTAAAACTAAACACTAAGCAAAAAAAAAAATGTTTTATCCTTGGAAAAAACGAATGCAGGCTTTCAGGATAATAAAGATAACAGTAGACATCTCGTGCTTGCTTGCAGTTAAGCAGGACTTTTAAAAGAGTAAAATTTATTAAAAGCTCATGTTAATTTTCAAGTTTTAAAGCATATACAATGTTACAAGATTTTACATCCAGTGGCCAATGAAATGTATTGTATTTGTACCTGTATCTGTTCTACACTCTAATATTATTATTATATAGCATTTATATAGTGCCAACAGTTTGTGGAGCGAAGGAGAAAGTTCCCCTTCTGGTCCTCCTCTGCTGATTGACAATAACCAGCCTGCTATACCTGGTATTGCAATTTAAATTTCCAATAGCAGGCTGGCTATTGTTTCCAGCCGATGATGGGAGACTTGATGCCGGATTGATAGAACACCGGCAGCGGAGGAGGAACGGGGCAGGCAGAGGAGGAGGAAAGGGGCAGGCAGAGGAGGA
>NW_017311460.1:4961-6323 GCF_000935625.1 Nanorana parkeri
AGAGGAGGAGGAAAGGGGCAGGCAGAGGAGGAGGAAAGGGGTGGCAGCAAGAGAATGCAGAGTCACCGCAGTCTCTTCTCCTCACTGGTGCCAGATGCAGTGGTCTGTGTTGCTGCTGCCTCTGCTGATACTGGCGGGGAGAGCAGCAGGCATTGAAAGGGACAAAGGCTGCTGCAGCCAGCACCAGCAGGCAGGAGAACAGAGGAGCAACGTTGCTGTGGGGAGGATTCAACTAATCGATTGTTTATAATCGATTTGATCGATTAGTTGTTTCAGCTCCAGTATTTTAATTGAACTGGTTCTAGTTATGTAGGATGGGTTATGCTTAAAAGGGTAATTTCAGTTTCCCACCAAATGTGCTACACAGAAAATACCACCACAAAATCGGTCCCATCTGAAAGTAATACCTTTAGGGGAATTTTCATTTGTTTTTGTTCGAACTATAATGTCCTTTTTTTGGAGTCCATTGAGGGACAGAGGAATTCTTAGACTAGGCTACCACCTGCAGAAGAAATGAAACCTGGCAAAACAAAACAAACAAACAAAAAATAATAATAATATATATCAGAACATTAACCAGCACAGGATAACCCTGCCTACGACAATCATGCTTCCAGTTTTTGTGCGTGTCCTCAGGAGAGTGGACATGTCTTCAGCTCTGCTGTTTTTCTGCTTGTTTTGAAAAAGAAAACACACACACAGCTGGGTGGGGAAGGGGAACCTGTGTTCCTCAATAGACTCAAAGAAAAGTATTTTACAGAGTACAAAAATCATATTTTCTTTGTTCTACATTAAGTGACACAGGAACAGGAATATCTGCCTATTAGAACTTAAAAAGAACAGAAAGCCAGGTGGTAGCCTTGCAGACTTGATGTTGTAAGGAACAAGGAATGCTCTGAGATCTAGTAAACTGCACAGCCGATCCTAAATAAGATTAATTTCTCAGGATAAATATCCTGAGTCACCTAGAGATGGCGGAACAAGAAGCTAAAGTACCTTTATGGAGTCCGAACCAGTCCTGAAGATGCTATGACAAAGATAGACTTGCTCGGCCCAGAACACATGTACATAAATGAGAGGATATGCCTTTTCATGAGCTGAAGCACAACATCCTAGTTGAGGTAAAGGCAGGTTGTGTTTCAGCTCATCAAAATACCTAATCGACCTCCATCCAAGCAGTACCATTGGCACAACCTTCCATCCAAGCAGTACCTTCAGGGCAACCCTCCATCTGAGCAGAGAAAGCTCTATCTGCCTCAAAATATATATTAAATGAATTTGAGTACAGTGTTGCGCGACAGAATAAATGTCAGTCAAACGATCACAGCACTGAAAACTGAAAAATGGCTTTGTAATGAAGGG
>NW_017311461.1:0-1456 GCF_000935625.1 Nanorana parkeri
TGGATTGGAGCAACATTCACCATATTTATTCCCAGAGGATTCTTTGTACAAGTCATTCTGAATTGAGAAAGCTTCTCGGATGACCAGTGAAACGTCTTCAAAGAAAAATACAGCAAGTCCACTTGCCTTGACTTAATTTTTACAGAGACAACCAGTGTAAGTACCTGAATCTAGTTTAGTATCAGCTTCCCGCATTCCCTGTATAGCAGGGCTCAGACTGGGAGTGAAAAAAGGAGTACAAGGATCCAATCATTTGTGCTGCAGCTGTTTGTCTGGGGTTCAGCTTTAAATCTCTTTTTAGCACACCTTTTTTAATGTTGAGTCAGAGCATTATGTAATATCCAGTAACCCATAGCAACCTGTAAAAATTCCTCTATTAAATTCAATTATTTTGCTATGGGTTCAGGCACTTTGAATATTACTGTTATATGAAATTTCTTTGGTAAAGTATATTTAATAACTTTTTTCACTACAGTTTTTTTTAAACTTTCTTGCTGCTATTTAGCATGGGGGAAGGAGCTGTAAGCAAAGACCTTGCTTTTTACTGCAGGGTCCACCTTAAATCAGTAGGGGGCAAATGAACTGATAATAGCCAGGGGCCCAATTCAATCTCCACTGGGAACAATGATTATGAAATGTGCAGTTATACATGACAACCAATCACATTACTGCTTGCAATGAAGGTCGCTGGCTGGTATCTTTTGGACACTGGTCTTTGTTTTCTAAAAGGGGACTGGGCTGTTGGTTTATGATGTCCTCGGCCCCTTTCATATCATGTCTGTGTTATTCTGTGCTTTAACAGTTTCCCGTGTTATCCTTCAAGAAGTCAATTCCCCTGGCGCTCTTCACTCCTGTGCAGACACTGCATGATTGTGCCATCAGTCACCCTGATCACCTGTCACATCGCATTCCCTGCTGAATCAGTGTCACTGCTGACTGCCGACCATTTCACCTCATTCCTCACCTTCTCCTGAGTGCAAATTAACAGGTAGGAGATGGACAATGTCAAACTACCTGTGTTGTCTGTGGCTGGGGATTCTAACACTCAAGTCCTTGGTTACAGACATTGGTTACAGACAAAGCATCAGCCAAGGTGGCACTGTGGTCCTGAACAATAAGCTCCTTGTAAATAAATACTTAAGCCTGAGCAGAACCATTGCCCGAAGCAACCAGGTCCTTGGTTGAAAACCTTTAGCCAGAGCAGAATCATTACCCAGATTATTTGGTTCAAAAGGCTTGAGCCAAGTTGGGACTCTTGCTTAGAGCAACCAGATCCTTGGCTGGAAACTTTAATCCAGACTAGAACCATTGCCCAGAGGAATCAGATCCTTAGCCAGACTAGCTTAAGCCAAAGTAGATCCATATGTGCTGGAAAAGCTTGAACCAGAGTATAACCATTAACCAGAGCAAGCAGATTGTCACGATCTGGGATCAGGCTCTGAGTCCAGTAGCTGAA
>NW_017311461.1:4470-6316 GCF_000935625.1 Nanorana parkeri
CCCCATCAGTCTTCTATTTGGAAAGGGTTGAGGGGCGTACTGGGTACCCAAAAACAGGAGCAAACTCACCTCTGAGTAGTTTCTTTAACCTCTGCCACCTCTGAGTATATTCAGCAACTCTCTTGGGCTAGTTCTGCACCTTTAAGCGGAGACAATCAATTGTAGCTGTGGTCCCTTAAGCTGAGATTTAACATTGACTGAGCAGAACTCTTAAGACACTTCTTCAGCTTCCTTCCCAAGGCAGGTGGCCTGAGAAGCAAAAACTTCTCTTTCTATCTATATACTGTCCCCAGGTAGCAGGCCTTGGGGCCAAGATGGGTCCCTTGACAGTTGCACCCTCCCCAGCCAGCAGGCCTGGGAGGCAAATACTTCTGGACTCACATCCTCTCTAGACACAGCCTGGGAGGCAAAGACTGGACCCTTCAAGTACACATGCTCTCCAGGCAAAGCCTGGGAAAGAAGGACCCTTGTAGAAGATGTCTCTCAATACTTATATCTTTCCTCAGCCTGCATCACTGAAACAATCTCTCAGTGGTTTGCCAAGGCAGAATAAATATTCATACATTGTAAGAACTCACTCTATCTACCGGAGAACACTCCCCAGAAGCAAGTAGAAACAATGTCCTTGAGCTTAAGAGAAACGTAATGAACCCAGATAACAATAACAATCATAGCTCAGATGGGTTACAGTCTACTTGCAACACTAACTAACTTTATGTTAGGGTCACTCCAGCTTGTGGTGGGGTCACAACACACACTTTTACTTTCCTTCAAAATGAGGTGACTTAGCTGTCTATATCCATCAAATAAAATATATTAGCTAAGTGTTATAGAGTTTTATGATGAGTAAATTAAAGGGAGAGTTGTGGTGGTGGTGTGAGGTAGGAGCTTCTGTAATACAGAATGATTAGACCAGGACATGGGTCAGATATGGCAAGAAAGCAATACAAGACCAGCCTCTTGGCTATTGGCACGAAAACCATGTGGCATGGTAAAGTGTTGGGTGGCATTCCATCAGTCTGAATTCACAAGAGAAAGCCCTTATTGGTAGACTGTGAGGATGGCGGGAACATGGGCCTTGCCCATGCAGGCCAATCCACCTCCACAGATTCACATATTCACCATTCTGCTCCCATTTGGCTGGAGAGGAAGCCCTGTGTGAGAGTCGAGTTTCAAGACCCCATCCCTAAGAGATGCCCCCTAAGCGGCCAATCATCAAGCAGCAGCACTATAAAAAAAAATCATTTGAGCATTTCTAATACAAACATAACTGGATACAACGGTATGTCTTCATATCTTCCTGGAGTTTATTTTAAGAAAAGGATATACCTAATAGATTCAAATCCCTCCAAACAAGGAACACGCAACATTCCACCCTAAAGTGTTCTATCCTCTCTAAATGGCTTTGGAATCCTAGAGGGCTCATCGCAGACTTTCAGCCCATTGTTTTAGTTTCTACGTCCATAAATTCCGGCAAATTGCATTGACAGAGACCTGAACGCGGTCTACCCCTGAGGATAAACGGTTATCAATCTTTTTCTGGTGCTGCTGATTCGTATTTCAATAATGAATCTCATATTCATGCCCTCAGTGAAAACATTTCCAAAATTAGATCATTTACAACCTCTTGTCTGGTGGAGGAAAGGGATTATCAATCATTTCATCAGGGTAAAAGTTCATTTTATGGCCATTTAAGGTCGGACTGAAGCATCACCTAAGGCGAAATGGTAATTTACTAAATAAATGCTCCCAATGGACACTGCTCCTGATTCTTCAAACTGCAATAACAGTTAAGGAGCTCAGAAGTGTGCTTAAAGGAGAACTATGGGGTCAGTGTTTTTCCCCA
>NW_017311462.1:0-1555 GCF_000935625.1 Nanorana parkeri
TACGCGCCCCAGGTGGCCTCAGCGCCCTAGGTGGCCTCAGGGCCCCAGGTGGCCTCAGGGCCCCAGGTGGCCTCTGCGCCCCAGGTGGCCTCAGGGCCCCAGGTGGCCTCCGCGCCCCAGGTGGCCTCAGCGCCCCAGGTGGCCTCCGCGCCCCAGGTGGCCTCCGCGCCCCAGGTGGCCTCATCGCCCCAGGTGGCCTCATCGCCCCAGGTGGCCTCCGCGCCCCAGGTGGCCTCAGCGCCCCAGGTGGCCTGTCCAATCCAATCTTCAGACTCCTCTAATCTGACATTCAAGCTCTCCAGTCGAGGAGCTTCCCCTCCGCTTGGGTCTGATTGTTGCTTCCTTCGAGGCAATCCCAGTTTGCCGAGTTTCACTCCTTCCCTCTGCACCATGACAGGTCCCCGGACAGACTCCTCAGCCAGGTTGTCTCTGCCGTCGGGGAAGCTTGTCCTTCCCGTCTTTTGGAAGATCATCACAACCAATGTTGGGCTGGGGAGGAGTCCTGGGCACCATGTCAGAGTAGGGATTAGGGATTGTGGTTGTCAGAGGAGTCTCGTCTTCCAAACAACATCCTGAAGCTCCCGGTGATTTGGTTGTCTCTGCCGTGGTGATCCCTCCTGCCAGAAGATGATGCAGTTCAGCTGGTCAGGACACCAGAGAGTGGAGGTAGTTCGGGTAAAATATCGGGTTCCGGCCCTATCCGCCATATACATCCCAGGCATAGACAATCGGTAGGCAGACTTCATCAGCCGGCACTGCCTGGACCTGAGGGGGGTGGTCCCAACACCACAGGTGTTCCAAGGTCTGTGCCACAGGTCGGGGACACTAGATGTGGACCTCCTGGCCTCCTGACAAAAGCAGCAGATGGTCTGGTGGCTCCATGGTATCCGTACACACTGATCTACCCCCACCTCCCCTAAAACCACTTCCTCATCATCTGCTTCCCATCCGGTGATCCTCATAGCTCCGGACTGGCCCAGATGGATGTGGTACACCAACCTGGGGAGACTTTTCCCAAATGCTTTGTGGATTCACATTGTCTGGATCTTTTGTCTGATTTATTATCCTGCTTCAAGGTCGCTGACTTTCTCTGCATGGCTGATGGGTCCAGGTTCTGGGGGACAGAACTTCTCTGAACCTCATTCCCATTGTCCTGGAATCATGGCTGCTGAAGTCCAGGTTCTGGGGGACAGAACTTCTCTGAACCTCATTCCCATTGTCCTGGAATCATGGCTGCTGAAGTCCAGGTTCTGGGGGACAGAACTTTTCCAGGGGGGTTGTGGTGTGACTCTAACACCTCCTCGTCCTCAGGACTCATCGCTGCCGCTGGCTGTCTTCGTTTGGGATGTGGAGAATTCCGGTGATGAGGAGACTGAGGTGACCATCATGTTCACCATGAGGAATGGAAGTGGGACCAAGACGGACCGAGCCGGGGGCCACTGGAATGAACCATTTCATCTCGACAAAGAGGGGGAGGCGGTTTCTGGTGTGCTTCTTCATCACTGTACTGCTGTCAATGCCTTCACCCTAGGCATAGCTGTACGAGAGAGGGTAA
>NW_017311462.1:2173-4616 GCF_000935625.1 Nanorana parkeri
GATCACATGATGGGGGTCCTGGGCATAGTCATACGTAAGAGGGATCACATGATGGGGGTCCTGGGCATAGTCATACGTAAGAGGGATCACATGATGGGGGTCCTGGGCATAGTCATACGTAAGAGGGATCACATGATAGGGGGTCCTGGGCATAGTCATACGTAAGAGGGATCACATGATAGGGGGTCCTGGGCATAGTCATACGTAAGAGGGATCACATGATGGGGGTCCTGGGCATAGTCATACATAAGAGGGATCACATGATAGGGGGTCCTGGGCATAGCTGTAGGTTACACAGTGTACACAGACCCCACTTTATGGAAACTTTCTGTATTGGTGGCATTACATTGGTCAGTCAGATCAGGGGGCTCATTGGCAATTTAATAACATTGGCGGTTGGATGAGGGGGGGTCATTGGCGGTATCACATTGGGCGGTTGGATGAGGGGGGGTCATTGGCGGTATCACATTGGGCGGTTGGATGAGGGGGGGTCATTGGCGGTATCACATTGGGCGGTTGGATGAGGGGGGGTCATTGGCGGTATCACATTGGGCGGTTGGATGAGGGGGGGTCATTGGCGGTATCACATTGGGCGGTTGGATGAGGGGGGGTCATTGGCGGTATCACATTGGGCGGTTGGATGAGGGGGGGTCATTGGCGGTATCACATTGGGCGGTTGGATGAGGGGGGGTCATTGGCGGTATCACATTGGGCGGTTGGATGAGGGGGGGTCATTGGCGGTATCACATTGGGCGGTTGGATGAGGGGGGGTCATTGGCGGTATCACATTGGGCGGTTGGATGAGGGGGGGTCATTGGCGGTATCACATTGGGCGGTTGGATGAGGGGGGGTCATTGGCGGTATCACATTGGGCGGTTGGATGAGGGGGGGTCATTGGCGGTATCACATTGGGCGGTTGGATGAGGGGGGGTCATTGGCGGTATCACATTGGGCGGTTGGATGAGGGGGGGTCATTGGCGGTATCACATTGGGCGGTTGGATGAGGGGGGGTCATTGGCGGTATCACATTGGGCGGTTGGATGAGGGGGGGTCATTGGCGGTATCACATTGGGCGGTTGGATGAGGGGGGGTCATTGGCGGTATCACATTGGGCGGTTGGATGAGGGGGGGTCATTGGCGGTATCACATTGGGCGGTTGGATGAGGGGGGGTCATTGGCGGTATCACATTGGGCGGTTGGATGAGGGGGGGTCATTGGCGGTATCACATTGGGCGGTTGGATGAGGGGGGGTCATTGGCGGTATCACATTGGGCGGTTGGATGAGGGGGGGTCATTGGCGGTATCACATTGGGCGGTTGGATGAGGGGGGGTCATTGGCGGTATCACATTGGGCGGTTGGATGAGGGGGGGTCATTGGCGGTATCACATTGGGCGGTTGGATGAGGGGGGGTCATTGGCGGTATCACATTGGGCGGTTGGATGAGGGGGGGTCATTGGCGGTATCACATTGGGCGGTTGGATGAGGGGGGGTCATTGGCGGTATCACATTGGGCGGTTGGATGAGGGGGGGTCATTGGCGGTATCACATTGGGCGGTTGGATGAGGGGGGGTCATTGGCGGTATCACATTGGGCGGTTGGATGAGGGGGGGTCATTGGCGGTATCACATTGGGCGGTTGGATGAGGGGGGGTCATTGGCGGTATCACATTGGGCGGTTGGATGAGGGGGGGTCATTGGCGGTATCACATTGGGCGGTTGGATGAGGGGGGGTCATTGGCGGTATCACATTGGGCGGTTGGATGAGGGGGGGTCATTGGCGGTATCACATTGGGCGGTTGGATGAGGGGGGGTCATTGGCGGTATCACATTGGGCGGTTGGATGAGGGGGGGTCATTGGCGGTATCACATTGGGCGGTTGGATGAGGGGGGGTCATTGGCGGTATCACATTGGGCGGTTGGATGAGGGGGGGTCATTGGCGGTATCACATTGGGCGGTTGGATGAGGGGGGGTCATTGGCGGTATCACATTGGGCGGTTGGATGAGGGGGGGTCATTGGCGGTATCACATTGGGCGGTTGGATGAGGGGGGGTCATTGGCGGTATCACATTGGGCGGTTGGATGAGGGGGGGTCATTGGCGGTATCACATTGGGCGGTTGGATGAGGGGGGGTCATTAGGGTGGGGGGGGTCATTGGCGGTATCACATTGGGCGGTTGGATGAGGGGGGGTTATTGGTGACATCACAGTACAATGACATCATGGTGGTTGTATGTTTCTCCCCCAGCCCGGCACACGCGTGTCACACTGTACGGAGTTTGATCCCAGCGGGATGGGGCAGGACATTTGGAAAGACCTTCTAGAAGACGGACGTCTGGACTCCACCAGCAGTAAGTAGGAAGTGTCGTTGTCTTCATCAGCGAGGCATCCACCAATCAGGGAGCAGATCGTTCTCTAGCTGGACACTCCCCCCACCACCCCTCAC
>NW_017311462.1:4967-6313 GCF_000935625.1 Nanorana parkeri
CAGGGAACGGAAGTCCTGATTTCATGGAGTTCGTTGTATTTATTCTGAACCGGTCATTCCAGATATAGAAGACTCCTCCCCCGGGGAATGGTACGCCCCGCCCTCCTGCAGCCTCCAGACCCTGGGCTGGCTGCAAATGTTGCACCGCTACTTGCCCCGTGCAATGGGGGGGGGCATTTCTCAGCTCTGACACGTCTCTTGGTTTAAGGCTCTTGGGGTCCACACATAGTATACACGGGGCCCACACATGGTATACACGGGGCCCACAGATGGTATACACGGGGCCCACACATGGTATACACGGGGCCCACAGATGGTATACACGGGGCCCACAGATGGTATACACGGGGCCCACAGATGGTATACACGGGGCCCACACATGGTATACACGGGGCCCACACATGGTATACACGGGGCCCACAGATGGTATACACGGGGCCCACACATGGTATACACGGGGCCCACACATGGTATACACGGGGCCCACAGATGGTATACACGGGGCCCACAGATGGTATACACGGGGCCCACAGATGGTATAGACGGGGCCCACACATGGTATACACGGGGCCCACATTGGGGATTAGACATGTTCTGGGGGTCACGGCACACGGAGGATGTTTCCGGATTCCAGAACCTTTCCCGGTCCTCCGGCTCGCCGTGGTAAAGGGAGGAGTAGAGGGATGACCTTAGAAGTGAGCTGCTGCTCCCTAATTGTCCAATCACAGGCTGGGACTGGACCAAGCTGCAGGGAGATCCCGGACCTTTCTGTACTGCCTGGTAGCAGAGTTCACAAGACTGGCTGAACAGAACTGCATACTGGCGGGTATAATGGTTCTGATTGGTGTGACGTGGGAGTTTATCGGACCTCCATCCCTGACAGTGGTCCGTTTCCTGTGTCGCAGGTCCCAGTTGTCACACAGTGAAGGGGAAGAAGATCGCGGCGGGCGTTGCCGGAGGGTGTACGGTGGCCCCCGGGGGACGTGGGACTCTGGAGTTCTGCCTGTCTTGGGACATGCCCCGGATCCGCTTTGGTTCTGGGGAGAGAGAGTACTGCAGGTAAGTGTCCCGCCACTGGTTCCAGCGCGGTGTCCTGCCTGTTATCCTCATCCTCCCTCTTCTCTCTCTGCAGGCGCTATACACGCTACTTCAGCAGCGGGGGGGGAGCGGCCCCGGCGCTGTGTCACTACGGCCTGACCTGCTACGGGGGATGGGAGCGGAGGATCGAGGCCTGGCAAGGTCCAATCCTAGGAGATGAGTACGTACTGAGGGCACCGGAGAGGTATACGGTATATACCGGGGGCATGTCATCCCAGACTGGACTATATACAGAGGTATACGGTATA
>NW_017311463.1:0-4769 GCF_000935625.1 Nanorana parkeri
TGCTATAGAATAAGCTCACGATCCTACAATGAGCTTTAAACGATTGAACACAGACCGGCGTTCAGCTCTTATTGGTGGGTTTTTGGATGATTATCAGTTTCACTGTGTGTATATATAGGTGGTGGTTTTTGATTGTAAGGATGTTTATTTTGAGCCTGATGAAGGGGACCCTGTGCGGCCCCAAAAGCGCTTGTAATGATTGACATCAATAAATGGATTTTGACTGACGATTTAAGTCGTTGTCGTGCTGGTGACATTCCTATACTTGATCAGCATGTTACTAAGCCCCAAGTCCAGTGCTAAGTGCAGAGTCCAATTCATATCATGTTCTGCATTATTATATTATGTAAGCAATACATTATAGTGTATTGCTGGGATTTGTAGTCCCCCTACAGCTGGTGCCATTCTGCATTAGAGTGTAAGATCCTCTGTACAGAGACTGATGTGACTGGCTCAGTGTTCTCTGTACAGCATTGTGGTATATGTCAGTGGTATATAAATGTATAATAATAACTAGGAATGCACCGATACCGAGTATTTGGGCGAGTACTCTTCCAAGTGCTCCAATGCCAAGCCCGATACCTTAGCTTCAGACATCAGGAAGTCGGGCAGCGAGTCACTACACACTGCCCAGGTTCCTGATTGACCGGAAAAGCCACCTCCAAGCTTTCTTGTCACCTGTTAACAAGAAGCATAGAGATGGCTTCCCTGCTAATCGGGAAGCCCAGTGGAGACTCATTACACGCCGCCCGGCTTCCTTAATGAGACTTCTGGGATTGGGTATCGGCGAGTACCGAAAACAAAAATATTGGTACTCGATAACGAAAAACCAGTATCGGCGCATCCCTAATAATAACAGTGTGTGACTGGGGGGACATTAGAGTGTAAGCTCCTCTGTCAGAGGAATTGGCTCAGTGTGGCGGCGGTGGGTGGAGGCGGTGCGGGAGGCCCCAGCTTAAAGCCGTGTACTGGATCCCAAAATTTCTTATGGCTGCCCTGACCATAGATACAGTACGATGAATAAGTGTTGTCACCCTATAACAGGAAGTGTGCTACTGGCAGGGTCAACAGGTGAAAATAAATGAAAAAAGCCTAAAAACTGAAAAAATTTCAGTTTATGATTAAAGAAAGATTCTTGCTCTTAGGTTTATCACATGACACTGTAGTTCACCACCATGTACTGTATTATAAAATTACAAAAATAAGGCTGGAAATCTTTAAAAGCAAAAAAAAATAAAGCAATAAGAATACAACAACAGATTTGAGATCTACATGCAGTTTATTGAAGATATAAAGAAAAGACAAGAAATGCAAGCCTGGGATTGGGTAATCCAGTAACGCATCATAAAGGATTTTATATACAACAAACACCTGGAATCGCTGTCATCCATTACTTCACAAAAAACACAGAAGAAGGGATGCCTAGGACTGACTACAGTGCAAATACAGTGCAGTTACATTCATACATGATACCCTTGCACATGCTGTTTGGTTTCATATTCTGCTTTATATATGCTGTACTGCAGTTTTCTTTTCATATTTGAGACTATGTTCTTGATCCCTTTTTAGTCGATGACCCTAATAAATGGGAATTTTTAAACTGATCATACACAGTAATATTCTGATTTAATCAGATTTTACCAGCACCTGTGCAATATGAGAGCCATCCTACTGGATTTAACTAAATGGGCTGTTTAGGAACACTCCATCTAATAGGTTTGTTGGCAAAGTTTGTGTAATTAGCCAATCAAAATCTTATTGCATAAAACCAGTTTATGGGTTGTTGTAATAGGGAAGCATAGATGGTTTAAATTATAGTCAGGCATATATCTAAGAACAAAAAAGGAAAGGACCAGATTGATACAACTGAAGATAACTAGTGAAGCTTCTTCCATTTGAGCACACTGACAAAGGTATAGTGAGGTTTGGCTTTGAAGGGTGGGAATTAGTGCTATGACAGTGGTGCATCTTAATAGGATTGCTTGACTGAGGATGTTACTGTTTTTGACACAGCTACCGAGGATCTTGTAGATGATTGGTTGTAATTGCCAGATCCTTGGCCTCCACCGCCATAGCTGCTTCCTCCTCCAACAACATAGCAATTTCCTCCTCCAACACCATATCCGCTTCCTCCTCCACCATATCCGCTTCCTCCTCCAACACCATATCCACTTCCTCCTCCAACACCATATCCACTTCCTCCTCCAACACCATATCCACTTCCAAATCCACTTCCGCCGGCAGAAGAACCTCCACCAACTACAGCTGGAAATAAAAATAAGAGTTTTATTTTCTCTTCCATTAAACAATATTAAAAGAAATGCTGTAGTCACAGAATCATTCTATACTTACAGACGCTCACATTGCTGACTACTTGTCCAGACATTCTGCAAAGGCAAAATATAGTTTTATTACAAATTATTATGCTAAGAAATGGTTATTCTATCTACTGTAAAATGCATTATTAATGTAATTCCCAACAGATTTCAAACCAGAACAACTTAGTCTTACTCCCATTCTGCCTGAAATCCACATTTATCAAGAAGTAGCCCCATTCAGATAAAACCCTACTTTACAATACAATACACAATACAATAGCCACATTATATGTATGACATCATCAGAGGCAGGCCTAACATCATTATGACTATGATGAAAACAACTAAAACACTTGATTTACATAATGGCTCCAGAAATGTAATTTCCTGCTTGTGTGATTGGCTAACTAATTTTCTCAGACATCTGCTCTAAGATACAAGGCAGATTTTGGGAATCCCCTGCAATAAGACCTTATTTTTTTGTAAAATATTCCCTAAGGGTTAACTACTTCTAAAGGGATCCATTCACCGCAGCTTTCTTCACCAAAGTACTGAATGTGCAACAGATGGTTATATTAAACCAGACCCTCCCAGTCAGGAATCAGTTTGGTAAGGAAATGGAGAAACAAACAGTTTTTTCCTCAGAATAGAAGCAGGTAGGAATCCGCAACAAAGTTTGTTAAAATCTATGTGATGTACACAGATCACCCAGAGGGGATTCATTTTTCTTTCTCAAGAAATGTTTAGTTACCCTTTAAGGCTTTTTAGGAGCAATTAATGTTATATAAAATGTCAGGGAATTATGACTTTGGAAGGCATCAGATAATGTCAGGGAATTATGACTTTGGAAGGCATCAGATACTACTTTCTAATGGCCAGAACCTTTTTCATCCTGTTTGCTGTAAGGTTCAGTGCCTAGAGCAGAGTCCAGATCTGAGTGATCAGCCTTAAGCAGCTGCCTGCTAACATCACATGTGTCAGATCCTACAAGCTGCTGTACTGTATTAGTACAATCTGTACTAATGAAAATGTGAGGCTGCAATTTATGATCTCCTTGCTAGAAAAGATTAATTTGCGTGGCTCAGAATATTTCAAGTGGATCGTGTTGAACTAACCTGTCCTCCTCTCCTTCCAACAGGATTCTGTATGTGCAGATTTCCGCATCAAGGGCAATCTTGACGCTCAATAACTCTTGGTAGTCACGTATTTGACGGGCCAGGTCTTCTTTGGCCTTCTGCAAAGCAGCTTCAAGGTCAGTCAACTTCTTCTGGGCATCCTTCACTGCAAGGTCCCCACGTCCCTCAGCATCAGCAATTGCAGCTTGCAGAGCCACAATCTGCAGAAATATTGTAATTTTAGAGTCTAAATTATCTTTGTCCTGCTAATCTGAAAAAGGTCGACATGAATGTTTCTGCAACACAGTGTATAAGACGTTGCTTGTGTAATGAGTCACAAGCCTTTCAAAGAAAATAATACATATCAACAAGATACCTGTTTTTTGACACTCTCAATCTCAGATCTCAGTTTCTGTATCATACGGTTCAGTTCTGAAATCTCACTCTTAGTGCTCTTTAGGTTGTCTCCTTGTTTTCCAACTGTAGACTGAAGTTGCTGCATCTGTTGTGAAGAAAAGAAGTTCCAAGAGTAATGTTAATAAAAATGTAATAAATTCAACAAAAATAAAGTACTAGATGAAAAGATAATGAAGAACCAGGTCAGGTCTTCAGAGTACAACACTACAGAAAAGCATCCCTAGATCCTGTAGATGCATAATTCCTGGTTCCCTAATATTGTCCTCCTTTACTCAGATGAGTACATATACATACCTATCTGTCTATCTATTAACTTATCGTTAATCTTTTAAAAATATGAACAAATTATATACGATTACAAGCTTCTAATAGCAATACAGTTAAGGTGTATATGATCATCAATTTACAATTTGTGCATAACAGTTTTTATCAATGAATATCCCATAACTTGTTTCCTAAGTCTTAACAAGTTATCTACACAGACTAAGGGGTTTGATCTAATTACTTGTTGTGGGTTTTGGTAAATGTGCAAAAGTCGGTGGAATGGACTTACTTTAAGGGAAAGTGCGTATTGTGTTTCTTGTTTGCTCTTCTCTGCAACACTATCATATTGTTTCTTTATGTCTCTTAGCATGCCATCCAGGTCCAGGTCCCGGTTGTTGTTCATAGATAGAATGACAGAGGTGTCCCCTGTTCCTCCTTGTGCATTTTGAAGCTCCTGCAAATCACAAAGATCAATGATGCCTTAAATTAGATAAATTCAGCTACCAGGATCACAATCCCAAATGAGTTCCCAAAATGAATTTGTAAGTTGGAGAATCATCTTTTATTTTTTACAAAATATATTATATTATGTTTAAGCGCACTAAATAAATGTGATTGTATTTTTTACTGAAAATATACATTTGATAAACAGTAG
>NW_017311464.1:0-632 GCF_000935625.1 Nanorana parkeri
GGCTAGACCCACACGGGTCAGCCAGGGGATGTCCGGGAGCAAAGTCCTTGATCTCAGTTTGCCGGGAAAGCCCATCCGCGTTTCCAATCTGCTTTCCCGGTCGATATTGCACTGTAAAGTTATAAGGCTGCAGGGCAAGACTCCAGCGCAACAAACGTCAGTTGTTTCCGGAGACTTTGTTGAGCCAAATCAGGGGGTTATTGTCGGTGAGCACCGTGAAAGATCGTCCATACAAATGCGGCTGTAGTTTCTTCAGAGCCCATACCAGCGCTAGGCGCTCCTTTTCAATAGCCGCATACCCCACCTCCCGGGGTAGTAACTTGCGGCAAATCTCTTTAGAGCCCTTAATATATGTAAAAACCCTACAGGAGTCTAAAGAGCAGTGAAAACCTGAGTTCCAACACTTCCCCACTCCATCCAAAAAGGAAATCTTTTGGCTTGACATTCACTTGAATTACCCCTGATTCCAGTGGTGTATTATAGTTTTGTGCTGCTCTAGGCAACTGTAAATACGGGCACCCCCAATCTAATCAGTATTGGTGCATCCCTGTATATAATAGAATCCTGCACACATGTGTATATAATAAATCCCTGCACACAGATACACGCATATAAATAAATATATATATATA
>NW_017311464.1:4302-6279 GCF_000935625.1 Nanorana parkeri
ACACATATATATATATATATATATATATATATATATATATATATATATATATATGTATATATACCTGTGTGCAGGATTCTATTATATACACTGAGTGGCCAGATTATTATGACCACCTGATGTTTGTAGGCAAATTAGCTATAATTTGCGCTGAAGTTGCTAGAGGGCCAGACCATTATAAATAGGGAAGCGGGTTGGTTACCACGACAGTAGAAGTGATTTGTTTCTGAAGATTCGGGGAAACAACGCGATTTAACAGCCTTTGAACGCGGGATGAGTGTTGGCGCTCGGAGCCATGGAGCGAGTATCAGCAAAACAGCAGAATTCGTTAAATGTTCAAGAGCAGCTCATTGTTAAAGTGTTTAAAGACCGGACTGTCACATGTACATACAATAGATCGCAGGGAACTCTTTAGCAATGAGCGGGTATCTATTACACATGACTGCCAGTACACCTCCACACTGCTCCGACCAGCCCCTCACCTTTAGCACTAGGATGGCCGCTCCCCTGGGTGCCGCTGGTCTGGCTGGGTTCAGTCTCTCCGTCCCTCCTCCAGGGGTCCTGGACTCCTGGCACCAGTCTCTAGCTGTCCATTTTCATGGCTCTGAGGCTCAATGACTGACAGCAGGAGACCGTCTCTGCCCCCAGCCACTTCCTGCTTTGCCTGAGCTGGAATGCAGTCTTGAAAAAGCCAGTGCAGCGGTCAGGCGCTCCTTTGGCTGTTGCCGCTGACTGCCTCACTGGTTTGAGGGTGGCATTTTGCTGCCCCCCTGGAAAGTGCCACCCAAGGCAAACGCCTTGTTTGCTTTGTGGTGGATACGCCCCCGCCTGATTCTCCTTATGTGTTGATTCATAAAACAACACTCGTCATTAGGTAATACTCACAAATGCAAAACTTCTAAAAAGAAAATCTGAGGATGAAATTGAGATGATCAGTTGTTCATAGCAGTTCCTCACATTTACACACATGCATGTAGGCAATCAGTCATATGTCCAAATTGTTATTCAACATCGAAGCTTAAAGCGGAACTATAACCTTAAAATGAAACATTGCTGGAAGGTAAGTTTTTATTGCAGAAGAGACTCTGTATTACTCCTCTGCAATAAAAGCTTCTTACATGCCTGCCAGCAATGTTTCTAGTGGAGTCACGCATGCTCATCTCAGTGGACGTTCACGGCATGACTTGGGATGATTTAACTATGCCATCTCGGGATGCCCAAGCAAGACTGCCCAAGAAGACCGGGCGAAGACGTTACCCTTTTCATCAATACTATGGCAAAAGCTCCAGGGACCTACAGCAGACTTTTTTCTGATTTAAAGGATAGGTGTACTTATAAACAAAGTGCACTTAGCTACCCCTCCCCCTCCCCCTGTGCTAAACAATCTTGCCTCCCTCCTCCCAATATGCATACTTACTTTGCAATCTTGTCCACAGACATGGCTGGCACACAGGATATCAACAGTGGGATATAAACAAACCCTGGAGGCAATAGAAGGGAGTGGGCAAGATGTTATGGTAAGGGTGCATCTAGGAATGGGGGCCTAGGTTAGCGGTTATGTACTCAATAAACATGATTAAATATTAGACTTGTGCGCCGTCAAAAAATTTGTTTCGTTTTGGAATATCCATTATTTCGTATTCCGTAAAATTGTTTTTTTTTTCCTCACATTACTCCATTCTTCTTCCTATAGCACCACCCATTGGAAAATGCTTCTTAGCTTCAGCCCCATGAATGCAACTTTACACAGTGAAGAGCATTAAAGGAAATTATATTAAATACATTGCATTTTTCTTCACATGAACATAGAAAAAAGGGGCCAGGTTGAGGGAAATAATGGTTATGTGTTGCTGTTTAAAAATCTTTCTTCTATGTGCAATGTAAAATTCTATATTTATATTAGGTGCAAGCTAGACATGTGCACCAGCAAAAAACATGTTTCGTTTTGATTCGGATTTTGCGTTATTTAGTTTTTCG
>NW_017311465.1:0-1581 GCF_000935625.1 Nanorana parkeri
TTGCGCATGCGTGCCGCGGGACTCCGCCCTCTCGCTCGGGCAGCCGCTATAAAGCCGCGGGCCACTGTTTAATCGGCGTCCCACTATTGTGGAAGCAGGACGCTGACCAACAACAGCCCTCTCTTGCTCCATACAAAGGACCCACAACAACCGGAGTGCAACTGAGAGGCAAGGCTCCCCCATACCTGAGGCTCATCATAAGTGCAAGTATACAGGCTTCGGCCAGACCTATTGAACTGCTATAGATCCATTGAACTGCTATTGATCTATTATCAGCTGTTATAATCCGTTACCAGGTGACCTATCGCTGTGTTACTCCAAACTACCCTACTCACCCATCACAGGGTAGAAGTGCTGCAAATGGGGCCTGATGTTTAGTAGCTCTCTCCTCGCCTTGAAACCATACTAGGCTTAAGAGGTAAAGCTACACTCTGATACCCGTCCCTGATAGGGAAGTCCCGATCCGCATCTGTGGTCCAGTGATCAGTTAGAACCCCTGGCAGGGTGTTACAATGTTTGACATCTAGCTGATTTCTGTTTACTTTTCCCCGAAGATGCCGAAGTCTCCCTTTCTGCAGGGCTAAACACAAGGTGAATTATCCGTTACAAACAGGAAATGCACTCTTTTTTTTTTTTTCAAAATATCTTATCCTTTACCTCAACTCCACAGATCCGTGTGGTGAGGGGCAGTCACTCATGATTCTGTCACTTGATGGCACTCCAGGATCTCCAGGAAGAAAACCGCCTTGCAGGAACCCTTCCCGAGCCACTTCTGTCCTTTAACCCCTTCATGACTGAGGCCCTTTTTTCAATTTTTGCACCCATGTTATATTCCACATTTTAGGCCTGAAAATGACGTAAAACCCCCCAACATTATATATTTTCTGAATGCCAAGACCCTATAGAATAAAATGGTGGTAGTTGAAAATTTTTATGTTGCGCAATATTAGCGCAACTCCTTAAAAAATTCAAATCCGGCGCCGAAAATCGTCCTCCGATGACGTCACCAAAGACCGGACTTCTGCGCATGCGCAAAAGCGCTCGGAAGCCGAAAGTGCCCATCCTGTTCTGCCAATACACCGCTGACAGACGAGTGGGCAGAACGCAGCGGGGAGCCGCCGCAACGAGTCGGGCCACGGCACACAGGTAAGGGTATACCCCAGCGGCTTACCTTGTCCGCACAACATGCCACTGAATTTGCAGCATCCATGTAATCCCAGCTTTCATGAGGAGGACACCTCAGCCTAAATGAAAGCTGTTCCTTCCCAAGGGGACACCCTTGCACGGGGCCGGGTCTTGGGAACTTCCCAGGAGAGAGAGCCTGAACTCCCCTGAGGCCATACAGAACTACATGAATCCATATCCCTAGCAACGTGTATACAACCCTGTCCTAGGGGGGAAAGGAACAAAAAAGACTGGGGAAGCAGGCAGGAGGAGGGGGCTTTTATGGAGAGGGTTAGGCCTTGTTTAACCATTTTGGTTCCTGTCATCTAGGGGTAATTGGAGCTAAAACCCAATGGTCAGCGCTGCCATGGATATGGCCAGGAAATATATATATATATTCTATATATATATATATAT
>NW_017311465.1:1973-6277 GCF_000935625.1 Nanorana parkeri
CAGTGAAAGGGACCCCCCCAGGCACCATATTTAAAGGAATTTTTCATTTTTAATGTTTCATTTTAAGTGATGTTAAATCACTGCTCCTTTAAAAATTTTATTTTTTAAAAGTGTTTTTTTCATTGATACATGTCCCCCAGGGCAGTACCCGGATCCCCATACACTTTTTATGGCCAATAAATTGCATATAAGGCTTCAAAATGGGGACATTTAATTTTCTGAGTTCTACCCCCATAGACTTGCATTGAGTTCTAAGTTCGAGTTAGAACTTTTTCCATGTTCGAAAGTTCAAGTTAGAACCGAACACGGGGGTGTTCGGCTCATCACTACTCACCACACAGCACCACCTTCCTGAAATCCTCAGTCCAAAGCCGCAAAGAACTCACCTAGATGTGAGCATAACTTTCATATTTTCCAACATCCCATTACTATTCCAGGTCAGGTTGTTGGCGCTTCTCCACCCCTCGTCCTTCGGTTACCTTTAGTATATACGTCGGACGCTCCGGTCCGCACATTTGAGAAGCAGCACACCAAGCGTCCCCAACCCCCTCCAGCCCCTCCTAGAGCGCTCATTCCATGACTTTTTTCTCAACTTTCACATGTCTTGAACACCTTGCCCAAGGTGTAACCAGTGGTAACCTGTCCACTAGCAGCTCATGAGGAACCCACTCATTTCAATTTTCCCATCAAAGATGAACACCTCCCCCACTTCTCCGGTACACCACAATTTTGGTGCTCAGCCCACCCCATAACCCCCTTAAACCTCCAGATATGCCCCCTCATCCCCCCAAAAAAAACACACACCAACCCCCCCAGACAAAAATTATCCTTTGATGAGAACCTTTAATGTTGAGACATTTCTCCAAAGATACCTAGACCTCAAAATTTCCCCCAGAGGTCTTTGAACAAAGAAACAGTGTGTCTTTCTCGATTATGATTTGCTCCGGGAGTGGCAATAGACTGCCAAATTTGCCACCACAAAATGGATGAAAATCATCATCAAGCAAAGAGAAAGAAAACTCAACAACCTCCAAAATCTAACATTTACAAACCCATATCACCAATTAATTTGGAACCTCATTTCTCTTCCCAAAATGCTCTCCACTTTAAGCAAAAACAAAACCAAACGCGAGGCTGTCACCATCCAGAGAAAATCAAAAAAGTTACTTAGAGACCACTCTGATTATGCCAAAGGGAAGGTTTTCAATTGGAAAACTAAAATCCACCAGAAAACACCACCACTGTCACCTTTATCCTTTAAACCCTGCCCATCAGAACGCATATTCAGACTAGTCTGGAGCAAATCATCAGGCAAATACACTCCAACCATTCACCCAAACCCCACCATCACACAACCCTCCCAACACCTCCATTTCCATAAATCCACGGCCAGCCTTCATTCCAGGACAACTCTGGCAATACCTTCCCCATAAAACAATTCATCACCTGCGCCCATAGTCCTGTAGTTTACAGCCTTGCGGTCTTCTCTATATACAAAGAGTTCCAGAGGATGGGAGAGACTCTAGAGAAGTCCTGGAGGCGAGTCTCTCCCATCCTCTGGAACTCTTTACCCCAACCTGTCCGTCTATCTCCCACCTTGACTGTCTTTAGGCGTTCCCTGAAGACTCATCTCTTCAGGGAAGCCTATCCCACCTCAACCTAACCTCGGAACCGTCACATTCTCAAACAATTCATCCCCACACAGCTACCTCCTCTTGTATCATTTCCCCCTCCTCTTTCAGATTGTAAGCCCTCAGGGGCAGGGCCCTCCTTACCATCTTGTCTTGAATTGTATTGTAATTGTAATGTCTTCCTTACATTGTAAAGCGCTGCGCAAACTGTTGGCGCAATATAAATACTATGTAATAATAATAATAATATACTGCACCATCCGCCCCCTCTACAAACGCATTGGCGAACACTGCAGGTTCATAGAAAAGGGTAGCATTGGTCACAGCGTCCCCCAACATTTTCTTGAGAAACATAATAAAAACATAAAGCACCTTCAAGTTTTTGCAATTGAACAGATCCCTGAAAGCACCTTTCCCTTAGACAGATTCCACCAATTGTGCAAGCAAGAGACATATTGGATTTGCAAATTAAACACTCTCTCACCCCATGGTTTAAATGAAGAATTAGAGATCAGCACCATCATTTGAAATCACTGTCCCCATAACAACCTTTGACCTCTCCAAGACTTTCCCACAAGTGGAGCATCCCCACCACCTCCATGCAATACCACTTATCGATTACACGTAACCCCTCTCCCTCCTTGTCCCCTTATTTTGGTGCCTCCCTATCCCCCATGTTCAATTTCCACAACAATCATATTACATCCTCACCAAATCAAGCAAAGAGAAAGAAAACTCAACAACCTCCAAAATCTAACATTTACAAACCCATATCACCAATTAATTTGGAACCTCATTTCTCTTCCCAAAATGCTCTCCACTTTAAGCAAAAACAAAACCAAACGCGAGGCTGTCACCATCCAGAGAAAATCAAAAAAGTTACTTAGAGACCACTCTGATTATGCCAAAGGGAAGGTTTTCAATTGGAAAACTAAAATCCACCAGAAAACACCACCACTGTCACCTTTATCCTTTAAACCCTGCCCATCAGAACGCATATTCAGACTAGTCTGGAGCGAATCATCAGACAAATACACTCCAACCATTCACCCAAACTCCACCATCACACAACCCTCCCAACACCTCCATTTCCATAAATCCACGGCCAGCCTTCATTCCAGGACAACTCTGGCAATACCTTCCCCATAAAACAATTCATCACCTGCGCCCATAGTCCTGTAGTTTACAGCCTTGCGGTCTTCTCTATATACAAAGAGTTCCAGAGGATGGGAGAGACTCTAGAGAAGTCCTGGAGGCGAGTCTCTCCCATCCTCTGGAACTCTTTACCCCAACCTGTCCGTCTATCTCCCACCTTGACTGTCTTTAGGCGTTCCCTGAAGACTCATCTCTTCAGGGAAGCCTATCCCACCTCAACCTAACCTCGGAACCGTCACATTCTCAAACAATTCATCCCCACACAGCTACCTCCTCTTGTATCATTTCCCCCTCCTCTTTCAGATTGTAAGCCCTCAGGGGCAGGGCCCTCCTTACCATCTTGTCTTGAATTGTATTGTAATTGTAATGTCTTCCTTACATTGTAAAGCGCTGCGCAAACTGTTGGCGCAATATAAATACTATGTAATAATAATAATAATATACTGCACCATCCGCCCCCTCTACAAACGCATTGGCGAACACTGCAGGTTCATAGAAAAGGGTAGCATTGGTCACAGCGTCCCCCAACATTTTCTTGAGAAACATAATAAAAACATAAAGCACCTTCAAGTTTTTGCAATTGAACAGATCCCTGAAAGCACCTTTCCCTTAGACAGATTCCACCAATTGTGCAAGCAAGAGACATATTGGATTTGCAAATTAAACACTCTCTCACCCCATGGTTTAAATGAAGAATTAGAGATCAGCACCATCATTTGAAATCACTGTCCCCATAACAACCTTTGACCTCTCCAAGACTTTCCCACAAGTGGAGCATCCCCACCACCTCCATGCAATACCACTTATCGATTACACGTAACCCCTCTCCCTCCTTGTCCCCTTATTTTGGTGCCTCCCTATCCCCCATGTTCAATTTCCACAACAATCATATTACATCCTCACCAATCAGTCCCTCCCCCACAAAACTCCGCCCACCGTTGTCCATTTAAAAAGCTCTCCTGCCAAAAAAACCTGTCTATCTGGCTTGATAAAGAAGATCATACTTCGAAACGCGTAGCCGTTAAATTATCACTCCATCTGGCACTCTGCCCGGTCTGGCTCCGGTCCCGGTGATCTTTCTCGCCTGTGCCCCCATCCTGCCATACTATCCTCGTGTCTGCTCTCCTCTCCCGCAGACTGCACGGCGGGCCAGACATTCTCCTGCTGCCAGAGGCGTAACTAGATCCTTCAGGGCCCCGGTGCGGGAAACCATGAAGGGCCCCCCCCAACCGTCATGGCACCGCATGGTTAACAGGAAGGCTGCCGAGGTCCCAAGCAAGGCGGGAACTCAGGCAGCCGCTTGTTTAAAATTTTAGTGCCGGTGTTCTGTCGGGAACGCTGACTTAGTATCTGCGCTTACGTACAGACGGGATTAACGAGGAAACAGGCATTTATTTACAAAGTATTTGTTAGCGGGAACTCAGGCAGCCGCTTGTTTAAAATTTTAGTGCCGGTGTTCTGTCGGGAACGCTGACTTAGTATCTGCGCTTACGTACAGACGGGATTAACGAGGAAACA
>NW_017311466.1:0-576 GCF_000935625.1 Nanorana parkeri
TCCTACCTAGAAGGAAATCATGGGGATGTGTGGCGCTTAGAAGAGATTTTCCTGCCTAACAATAACATAATCCAGGTATTTACACTGCCCTGATATGTGTGTGCAATTGTGATTTTGTACCTTACAGTCCAAAATCACAGTGTAAACAATCCTTAAAAAAAAGTAAGATAAAAGTTGGTATAGCTCAACTAATATGCCATAGCAAACTCTTCCAGTTATCTGTTTAGTTTTTTTAATTGGCATCGTGGAAGAATGCCATAATGTGTATTGCCCTAATCAATCAAATAAAGATAACAACCAGTGGAGAACACATCATTAACGTCTTGTGCAGTTTGAAACCTTACTAATTGTACCTCTCAAGCTTTTTGTTGGAAGATGCGCTCTAATGATACCTGCACATCATATAGAAACTACATGTTTAGTAAGTTGAGAAATCCTGCCCATTTTGTTAAGCTAGCAATTATATGATCTGTTCACAGATTTTTATTGAAGGTGTCAGAGGTGAGGATTATCGTAGTGATGTTGCTGTGGATGATATTTCTCTTGTGCCAGGATATTGTAAAGGTAAGCAAAGTT
>NW_017311466.1:1818-2729 GCF_000935625.1 Nanorana parkeri
ATAAAGAGAAGCCTTCACAAGAGCAAATACAGAGGGTTCACAACAAGGTGCAATGCATTCATTGAAACTTCAAAAATAAAAAGGCCAGATTAGACTTTGCCCTCAAAAATATTATCACTTACCTGGCAGAGGACCGACTTGGTTGAGGAGGCCTCTCTTGCGGCTCTTGTCTCACACCCATGGAAGTGGGGACAGGGAGCGAGCAGAAAATGAGCAGCATGGGTGCTATGATGTTCAGGCCCAGTGCCTGGCAAAAGTCCAGCAACAGATTCCCTGTGAAAGTTGGCAGGGCTGGAAGCCAGCTGAGAGATCGGGGTGGTTGGGAGCAGGACTGGAGAGAAGTCAAGCAATCCAGGGGTCAAAGCCAGACAGTCAGCATGGTACCAAGGCAGCAGGCAGAGGCAGAATCCAGAAACAAGCAGAGGTCAAGGCAGGCAGCAGTCAATCATAGTGAAAGCAATCCAGGTCAAGGCAACAGGTTGTCAAGCTTTGCAGAAACACAGGGACATAAGCTGAAAGACCATTCAGAAATGGTCAATGGAACATGCACGTTTATTTAGCCAGCTGTGCCCGCCCCCTTCCTGTTCCTCCAGTCAGTGCTGGAGGATTGGAGAGGGGAGGGGGGAATCCCTGTGGTGAACGGTTACTGACAGTCACAGCTCTCTGCGGGGAGATGATCGGGAAGTGAGCGAGCGACGTTATGTGTTCGCTTACTTCCCGATCAATAGAGCCAATGTGTGAGGACGTGAAGGAGGACTATATTTCTTTTTTGGGGATGAGATTGCCCAGGACCCTTGTATGAAACTAATTATGTTGAAGCTCCTTGGGATCACAGGGGACTACTCCAGGACTTAAGCATGTTATTTACAGCATTATATGAAGAGCTGCAGTAATCAAAATGGGATATCTAA
>NW_017311466.1:3999-4417 GCF_000935625.1 Nanorana parkeri
TGCAATAGTCTGAATGATGCACATTACAGTGCATTGTATTCTCTGTTTAGCGTATCCGTACAGCCAAATACAAGCGGACAACCGGTGTGAATGGAGCCTTAGAAGTATCTTCTAAAACTACATCAACAAGCAGCTGCTTTGGAAACTAATAAAGAACATAGAATATACGCATCATCTGGGGTGTGAAGTTATAAGGTGTTAGTTGTCAACAACTTTATTTTTATTGAGCCTCTAATAACCTAGCATTGTTTGGAAATGATGATGATCTGAGATGCCACTGGTGTGGGATGGTATCTGATACATTATAGACCTGTCCCAAAGGATTATCAATACAGACAACAACATTTTAAAAATCTGATCATTGCGACTTGGAGCTTCTGTAGAATACTCCAAGACAAAGTACATCCAATAAAAAAAG
>NW_017311466.1:5978-6457 GCF_000935625.1 Nanorana parkeri
AATTTGCCTTTAGCGCTCATGGTGTTCATAACCTTTGTGTATTTCTTATTGCATAATCCCATCGAGGGTTCTTTTACTGTCCACTAGTGAACACCAGATCATTTCTATAAAGTTTTCTCAAAATGAACATTCTAACATTATTTTTTAACAAATCCCACTAAAGAATGTTACACTGATTGTTTTATACAAGGTAACATAAGTTCCAAACCGTTGTTTCTTCTTATTGTTTCACCATTTTCTTTTTTATACAGCGCTGAAGTGTCCGCCAAACAGCCATTATGAGTCTTGTGGACAACTGGTAAATACTGTGGAATAACAAATGGAGTTCCTGGCTGTTTTGACTTCACATTTGGTAATTGTATAATCCATGGGGATCCTCATTACATCACCTTTGATAAACAAAATCATCGCTTCATGGGAATATGTACATATACTCTTTCCAAGCTTTGTACCAATGCCACGTCTCTGCCATATTTTAA
>NW_017311466.1:8095-8509 GCF_000935625.1 Nanorana parkeri
CTATTATATAGTGAAGTTAACAGTTATCTTTCCTTGTTATTTAGCTATCCCATGTCCTGCTAACAGTCACTACAATCCATGCGCCAGTGCTTGCCCAGCCACATGTCTGGACCAGAATGCGCAGAGCAACTGCAGTACACCTTGCACTGATTCTTGTGAATGTGATAATGGCTTTGTACTCAGTGGACTCAATTGTGTTTCTCTCAGTGAATGTGGATGTTTATATGATGGCAAATACTATCAGGTTAGTGATTCCATGTTTTATCATTGGTTATTAATGTTAGTCATTTGATTAGTATTTTATGTGTGGTCCAAATACAAATTGAAAACATCATTTTTGTGTTTGTAAGTAAGACATACTTGCTGGTTTCTCATATGCTGAGAGGTGGAAGCCTGTGAGCTTATTTAAAGGAA
>NW_017311467.1:0-1474 GCF_000935625.1 Nanorana parkeri
AGGTGGTGATAGAAGGTGGTGATAGAAGGTGGTGATAGAAGGTGGAGCAGGTGGTGATGGAAGGTGGTGATAGAAGGTGGTGATAGAAGGTGGTGATAGAAGGTGGAGCAGGTGGTGATAGAAGGTGGTGATAGAAGGTGGTGATAGAAGGTGGAGCAGGTGGTGATAGCAGGTGGTGATAGAAGGTGGTGATAGGAGGTGGTGATAGAATGCAGATCCATATAGTCCGACATGCGGTCAGAATAAAGGAGACTTACCTCTGGTACTGGAACCTCTAAACATGTCCCCGAAGGAGCTCTGATGGCAAGTAACGTGTCACCTGTAAGAGCACAACAATCAGAAATGCACACGCACAATACGCCCCTCTAACCATGAAACATTATACGTGGTGTCCCACGTTTCTATACCATTCCGCTATTTCAGTGGCGGTTGCGATGGTGACGCGGTATCAGTGGCGGTTGCGATGGTGGAGTGGTGACGCGGTATCAGTGGCGGTTGCGATGGTGGAGTGGTGACGCGGTATCAGTGGCGGTTGCGATGGTGGAGTGGTGACGCGGTATCAGTGGCGGTTGCGATGGTGGAGTGGTGATGCGGTATCAGTGGCGGTTGCGATGGTGGAGTGGTGACGCGGTATCAGTGGGTGAGGGGGAGACTTCTGACTACCTACAAGTGGGCAAAGGGAAAGTGTCTGCAAGTGCAGTGGTTGCTTGGTTTCTGGGGGGTGTCCCCCCATGAATGATAACGTTGGGGGACGGGGTCTGCAAGTGCAGTGGTTGCTTGGTTTCTGGGGGGTGTCCCCCCATGAATGATAACGTTGGGGGACGGGGTCTGCAAGTGCAGTGGTTGCTTGGTTTCTGGGGGGTGTCCCCCCATGAATGATAACGTTGGGGGACGGGGTCTGCAAGTGCAGTGGTTGCTTGGTTTCTGGGGGGTGTCCCCCCATGAATGATAACGTTGGGGGACGGGGTCTGCAAGTGCAGTGGTTGCTTGGTTTCTGGGGGGTGTCCCCCCATGAATGATAACATTGGGGGGGCGGGGTCTGTTCACACCTCTTCCCAGCTGAAACATCAGAAACAAGACTAACCTCGAAAACAGCGACAGATATCTTCGTGCGTCAGGTACGCCAACGTGACCGCCGTTAAGGAAGAACAACCCTAAGCCTGCCATGGATATCACTAGGGATGCCGCCATTGTGCCCTCCGTATATAATGACATGTTGCCCGGGAACCGGCTCCCCAGCCAATCAGCAAGCCGGGAGGTGGGTCATTACTCACCACCCGGCTCCATGCTCCCCTAAGGCACTGCCGGGCAGAGGACATTTTAGGGTGTAATATAGACCCATTCAGGAGACAAGGCAGAGCAGAACCGCACAATGAGATCGCCCCATTACCACGAACCAATCAGCTTCCTCTACAAACTCCAACCGGCTGCTACGAGCAATGCAAAGAAATCACAAAGCACTGGGATCAGCAAT
>NW_017311467.1:5104-5553 GCF_000935625.1 Nanorana parkeri
ATGAGAGAACATGGATGGAGAGGACACAGACGGGTGTAGGGGGAGAAGCGGGGAAAGGATATCCCGTGTTCTGTACATCGTCTGTCACATTCTTGATGCTTTGTTGCACCCGGACACGTTGCTGGTCCAGTTCTTGCTCCCGCTTGTCCAGATCGGCCAGTTCTGCTTTAAGATCAATGAGCTTGTCGGCGATCTCCCGCGTGTTACATCCCGGACCAACTCCTCTGCAGATAAAGCCATGATTACTCTCCATCGTTAGTACAATGTACACATACACAGAGGTATCAATGGACTAGAATGCCCAGCCCAGGAAACAAAAAGCAGATTCAAGCAGTCTAGTAACACCCCCCCCGAAAGAAATGGGGGGCTATATTTCTACCCGACTCTGGAGAGCCACGCACACACCCAAGACATCGGGCCCCGTGTCTGCACTCCCAGCCTTCTATTCA
>NW_017311468.1:0-5515 GCF_000935625.1 Nanorana parkeri
AGATGACTCTAGGTGGAGATTACTCTAGTTGTAGGTGACTCTAGGTGGAGGTGACACTAGGTTTGGATGACTTTAGGTGGAGATGACTCTAGTTGTAGGTGACTCTAGGTGGAGATGACTCTAGGGGGAGATGACTCTAGTTGTAGGTGACTCTAGGTGGAGATGACTCTAGGGGGAGATGACTCTAGTTGTAGGTGACTCTAGGTGGAGATGACTCTAGGGGGAGATGACTCTAGTTGTAGGTGACTCTAGGTGGAGATGACTCTAGGGGGAGATGACTCTAGTTGTAGGTGACTCTAGGTGGAGATGACTCTAGGGGGAGATGACTCTAGTTGTAGGTGACTCTAGGTGGAGATGACTCTAGGGGGAGATGACTCTAGTTGTAGGTGACTCTAGGTGGAGATGACTCTAGGGGGAGATGACTCTAGTTGTAGGTGACTCTAGGTGGAGATGACTCTAGGGGGAGATGACTCTAGTTGTAGGTGACTCTAGGTGGAGATGACTCTAGGGGGAGATGACTCTAGTTGTAGGTGACTCTAGGTGGAGATGACTCTAGGGGGAGATGACTCTAGTTGTAGGTGACTCTAGGTGGAGATGACTCTAGGGGGAGATGACTCTAGTTGTAGGTGACTCTAGGTGGAGATGACTCTAGGGGGAGATGACTCTAGTTGTAGGTGACTCTAGGTGGAGATGACTCTAGGGGGAGATGACTCTAGTTGTAGGTGACTCTAGGTGGAGATGACTCTAGGGGGAGATGACTCTAGTTGTAGGTGACTCTAGGTGGAGATGACTCTAGGGGGAGATGACTCTAGTTGTAGGTGACTCTAGGTGGAGATGACTCTAGGGGGAGATGACTCTAGTTGTAGGTGACTCTAGGTGGAGATGACTCTAGGGGGAGATGACTCTAGTTGTAGGTGACTCTAGGTGGAGATGACTCTAGGGGGAGATGACTCTAGTTGTAGGTGACTCTAGGTGGAGATGACTCTAGGGGGAGATGACTCTAGTTGTAGGTGACTCTAGGTGGAGATGACTCTAGGGGGAGATGACTCTAGTTGTAGGTGACTCTAGGTGGAGATGACTCTAGGGGGAGATGACTCTAGTTGTAGGTGACTCTAGGTGGAGATGACTCTAGGGGGAGATGACTCTAGTTGTAGGTGACTCTAGGTGGAGATGACTCTAGGTGTAGGTGACTCTAGGTGTAGATGACTCTAGGGGTAGATGACTCTAGATGGAGGTTGACTCTAGGTGGAGGTGACTCTAGGTTGAGGTGACTCTAGGTGTAGGTGACTCTAGGTGTAGGTGACTCTAGGTGTAGGTGACTCTAGGTGTAGGTGACTCTAGGTGTAGGTGACTCTAGGTGGAGATGACTCTAAGGGTAGATGACTCTAGGTGGAGGTAACTCTAGGTGGAGGTGACTCTAGGTGGAGGTGACACTAGGGGTAGGTGACTCTAGGTGGAGATGAGTGGATAACCCGCCCTGAGACATGTCATGTAGCCATTGCTGGAGTCATGTAGACAGGAAGTGGCTGTGAAGAGGCTGCAGGAGATCAGCACGCAGAGCTCAGAGAGAACTGAGTGACAGTTGGGGGGTCACTTCTACTTTGACGGGTCTGTGATGTTCTGGTGAATGTGACTTCATGTTATGTAGACAATATGGCTAATCTCCAATGTTTTCCTGCAGATGGAGAGATGATGACCGGGGATTCCTCCAATATGACCGCCATCGGAGAAGAGCTGACATCTGCCCTTTGGCTGAGCTGTGCCGACGGCAGCATCACACACTCGGTGAGACGTGAGGGGGACACCACATGGGGCGGAGAAGGTTTCCAACCGGTTAGACCTGAGGATGACACCACGTGGGGTCGAGAAGGTCTCCAGAGGGTGAAATGTGAGGAGGACACCACGTGGGGTGGAGAAGGTCTCCAGCCGGTGAGACGTGAGGAGGACACCACGTGGGGTGGAGAAGGTGTCCAACTGGTGAAATGTGAGGAAGACACAACGTGGGGTGGAGAAGGTCTCCAGCCGGTGAGACGTGAGGAGGACACCACGTGGGGTGGAGAAGGTCTCCAGCCGGTGAAATGTGAGGAAGACACAACGTGGGGTGGAGAAGCTCTGCAGCTGGTGGCTCCGCAGGAAGTCAAGAAGGTCTTCTATTGTCCTGTGTGTGGTAAAGCATTCGCTCAGAGACACAATCTGGTGAAACATCAGCGGATCCACAGCGGCGAACGTCCGTACCGATGTGACCAGTGTGGGAAACGCTTTATCCAGAAGCAGCACCTCACCAAGCACCTGCGGCTCCACACGGGTGAGCGGCCCTACGTCTGCCAAGTCTGTGGCCGTAGCTTCAGCTTGAAGCACAACCTGACCACCCACCTGAGGATCCACACCGGAGAGAAACCTTATCCATGTGCCGAGTGTGGCAAGAACTTCAGCCGCCGCGTCAATTTACGCACTCACCAGATGTCCCACCTGAAGAAGAGCTGCCAGGAGAACAAGCTGCCGGCCACCAGAGGGCCAAATCTGATCCACAAGTCCACCAAGATGATGCCGGCTGTAGAGAAGCTTCCAGATTACCACAACCTCAAGGAGGAGCCAAATGCAGAATATGCCGCCATTGACTGGCAGAGCGGTCTCCGCCCCCTCCAAGAGGAACCGCCATATTTAACTAATCAGCAGCAGATGCATAATGTTGCTGTCAAAGCCGAACCGCATACCGAATCTGAGGAGACCAATTGGGATCCGGCTGGTGGTCCCGGCCAGGACAGGCCGAGGGCTGGACACGTTGTAAACATCCTCCAGATTGACGGTCATCCTCCAAAACAGGAGCCACGCGTTGACCGCGCGCTGAACCCCCGACCCTTCATCTGCCCCGAGTGCGGGAAACGCTTTTCTAACAAGCAGACGTTCGTCAATCACTACCGGATCCACACGGGGCAAAGGCCGTACGAGTGCCCCGAGTGTGGGCGGAGCTTCGTGCAGAAGCAGCACCTCACCAAACACCTGCGCGTGCACAGCGGCGAACGGCCCTACGTGTGCGGCCAGTGCGACCGCAGTTTCAGCATGAAGCACAATCTGTTCACGCACCTGAAGATACACAGCGGGGAAAAACCTTTCGGCTGCTCGGAATGCGGCAAGAAGTTCAGCCGCCGGAGCACCTACCTGGCTCACCAGACCACCCATTACCTAGCATCAGCGGGGCCGGGGCCCCTGGGGGGGACACAAAACGCGTCCAACCTAGAAGAGGCCACCGCAGCTCCTAAGAGACTCCACATGATACAACCGGCTGCTCCCTGGACGACCCTGAGAAGGCTGAAGGCCTACAAGTGCCACGTCTGCGCCAAGGTCTTCAAGCAGAAGCACCCCCTCATCACCCACCTGCGGATCCACTCCGGAGAGAGACCTTTCTCCTGCCAGGAGTGCGGCAAGAACTTCATCCAGAAGCAGCACCTGACCAAGCACCTGCGGCTGCACAGGGGGGAGCGGCCCTTCGCCTGCCAGCACTGCGGCAAACAGTTCAACATCAAACACAACCTGGTGACCCACCAGAGGACCCACACCGGGGAACGGCCATTTTCCTGCCCGGACTGCGACAAGAGCTTCAACCGGCAGGGAATCCTCAACGTGCATCGCAGAACGCAACACGCCCATCTATTTCCCGACGGCGACCCCGTGTGCGGAAGCGCGCCGGCCCAGACGTCACCGTCGGCCGAGAGTCTGGACCTTCAAGGGGCCACGGTGAAGCCCCACGCAACTCTACCTACTAGCCCGTCGCATGACATCGACTTGACCGCTCAGCCGAGTCCGGACCGGCACAAAGATCCCCACGACGGCACCTCCCACTTCTCCTGCCCGCGCTGTGGTCAGATATTTGGCCAGAGAGAGGACCTTCTACAGCACGAACATCTCCACAAGGGGGAGAGACTTTACTTCTGCAGCCAGTGTGGGAAAAGGTTCCTGCAGAGGAAGAACCTGACCAAGCACCAGAGGCTGCACATGGGCTACAAACCCTTCACGTGTAACATGTGTCATAGAAGCTTCAGCCTGAAACACAACCTCATCACCCACCAGAGGACCCACACCGGGGAAAAGCCGTTCCCGTGCGCCCAGTGCGGCCGAAGCTTTAGCCGTAGAGAGACGCTCAATAACCATCGGAGGAGCCACCACGTCCACCAGAAGAAAGGCGGCACCGGAAGCGCCGGCCGGGCACATCTAAGCAATGAGGATGCCGCATCAGATGAACAACAGGATGTCACCAGCCACCAGACCCATCACAATGGTGACACCGTACCAGAGGAGCAGCAAGAACTTGGTCACCAGACTCGACCGACCAACGGTGATGTGGAGGGGCAGCCTGTGACCTCCCAGAACAATATCCGGATCTTTATATGCCCTATGTGCGGGAAATCCTTCAACCAGAAGCACACCATGATCAACCACCTGCGGATCCATTCCGGGGAACGGCCTTACTCCTGCCATCTGTGCCGGAAAAGCTTCATCCAGAAACAGCACCTGACCAAACACGTCCGCCTCCACACCGGCGAGAGACCGTACGTCTGCCACGAGTGTGGCCGGAGCTTTAGTCTGAAGCACAATCTGACCACCCACCAGAGGATCCACACCGGGGAACGGCCCTACCCCTGCAACCACTGTGGGAAAAGGTTCAACCGGCGCAGCATTCTTCTGAGCCACGAGAGGACTCATCAGCTGGTCCCACCGCCGCCGCCGGCCGGAACCGGCGAGATCCAAATTAGAGCGGAGTGTCCGCCCAACGCTGTGATCCAGACGATGTTTCTGAAGGAGGAAGACGTCAACACTTTGCCAAAATGCCTCTGACACCCCACCGGCCCATCCACCGATGAGAGGAGCCGGAATGTAGCAGAAGATGGCGACCCCCCACTTCCCAGAAGACTTCGATTTTCCTCCGGTGCCGATCACGGCGGGGACTTCCAGGAACTATAATGACACGGACACCTCAGCTTAATGATCCCTCAGCTCCCCCCTGGAGGACCTCAGCAGAAGGTTGGCGACTTCCGCCATTGGCCGATCTCAGGAGACATGTGTCCATCTATGGCAGGCTGGACACGGACATTAAAGCAGAACTCCAGGCAGCCACATACGTACACGGCTGGGATTTGGTGTATGGGAGTGTGTTACCCACCAAATGAGGTCCTCACCCTTCAATAGAGCCGCACAGCCTGGTCTGGGACACGCCCACACTTGCTGATTGGACTATGAGTAAGCAGCAGCACAGTGATGAGAGAAACCCTCTACTCCCTCGACTGCCACCTCCTGTAATCACATGTGAGAGCCTGATTACCCCATAGTACCCCTCCCCCTCGGAGTGCTGCCCCTCCCTCTCTTCAGTGCAGCCCCCCCTTCTCTGTGTGCAGCCCCTCCCTCTCTTGAGTGCTGCCCCTCCCCCTCGGATTGCTGCCCCTCCCTCTCCCAGAGCGATGCCCCTCCCTCTCCCAGAGCGCTGCCCCTCCCCCTCACAGAGCACCCCCCCCCCCCCCCA
>NW_017311468.1:5784-6245 GCF_000935625.1 Nanorana parkeri
CTGCCCCTCCCTCTCACAGAGCGCTGCCCCTCCCTCTCACAGAGCGCTGCCCCTCCCTCTAACAGAGTGTTGCCCCTCCCTCTCACAGAGTGCTGCCCCTCCCTCTCTGAATACTGCCCCCTCCCCTCTGTGTGCTGCCCCTCCCTCTCACAGTCAGTGCTGACTCTCCCAGGGTGATATCAGGACATATTTAGGGACGGGTGAGGTGTCCTCTAACTGCACTTGGTGAACCTTTCATATCTGCCTGGAGTTCTCCTTTAAACAGTGCCCTCCGGGGGGCGCTCTAAGGCCTTGGTGGGGCACTTTGCACCGATTGGACTTAGCGGCCCCAATCCCATTCTACCGGCAACACCCGACACAGACTGGGCCTGTGGAAGGACAAGATTCCCACCATGGAGGGACAATGAGCTGAATCCCGGGGTCACCATGAGGCCCATCGTGACTCTTCCAGTCCTGGGGTC
>NW_017311468.1:7070-7294 GCF_000935625.1 Nanorana parkeri
AGGCCCATCGTCACTCTTCCAGTCCTGGGGTCACCATGAGGACGGGAAGAAGAGATGCATTGTGGGGGTTGGGGTTGATCTGCTGGTTGTTGTGTCTTCACATTGTTCTTTGTATAGTAAATCCGGTTCTGTCTTATCTCTGGTGGCGTCTTCTGTGTCTTCTCCAATCCGTCCATCAGACTTCCACCGCGGTCACCTTCCCCCGATCACTCCAACCGCGGTCA
>NW_017311469.1:0-6241 GCF_000935625.1 Nanorana parkeri
GAACGCACTGTTCGCTGTACACTGCATCATATGGGATATGGTTCGAACACATTTGCTGTCTGCAGTTAACAAGATAAGATGTCTCCAATTCGCACAGTAACACAAGGATTGGACAGTCGAGCATTGGAAAAAAGTCATGTGTTCCGATGAATCACGTTTCCAGTTGCATCATGCAGATGCCAGAGTGAGAATTTGGCAGGAACAGCATGAAAGCATGCACCCCACATGCATGAGTACAACCCTTCAAGCTGGTGAGGGCAGTGTTATGGTTTGGGGCATGTTTTCCTGGCATGATTTGGGCCCTTTAATTCGTGTGGAACAACGTCTGAATAGCACAACATACCAAAGTATCGTTGCTGATCAAGTTCATCCTATCATGTTTATGGCGTATCCCAATGGAGATGGCTTCTTCCAACAAGACAATGCGCCATGCCACGGTGCTCGTATTGTGCCGGAGTGGTTTCTAGAACTTAAGGGAGACTTTACCTTGCTTCAGTGGCCCCCACAATCACCAGATCTCAATGCAATTGAGCATTTGTTGTACGAAGTTGGAAGAGCCATCAGGCAGCTGGTTCCACAACCATCAAATCTCACAGAACTGGACAGTGCTATTCATCAGGCGTGGTGTCAGATTCCTCGCATCACCTTTCAACATCTCGTGGAGTCAATGCCAAGAAGAATCGCCGCAGTATTGAAGGCAAAAGGTGGCCCAACGAAGTACTGATAAACGTTAATAAATGCCCCCACCCTCTAAGTGCAGGCAGCCTGGTCCAAAATACTGACATTCATCCCTGGTACAGCAACCTTTGCTCCAACATGGTCTTGGTTGGCTCCTATACACTGAGTGGCCAGATTAATCATTAAAGGACAGAGTCACTAAAGAGAACAGAGCCAGGCTCTGAACTAATAAACCTTTTGCTGGACTAGTACTATTTCTCTTGTTGCTTTCAGATGATTGGGCTATTGACTGGTATCCTATTCGCTTGTGATGCTTTCATCATGTTTCCTAAACTGAGGAGGACACGCGCACCAGCTGCCACTGGTGAGCTGAAGGTTTTTATGTGAACTGGCAAAGGCATTGATGTTCAGCAGTACTGTCAATTAAGGAAAAGCTTATGGTCTAATTTACTCAAATCGACCCTGTCACTGTCTCTAAATGGTTGGGTACTACATCGATTTTGTTTATGATCACTTTGTGAGACCTGAAGCAGGCGAGACTTAAAAGCAGGGTCTGAGAACTGGGTACCTGCACAGCTGTGCATTCCTAGATCTTACCTGAAATGCTACAGGTTAGGCCTCTTTCACATGAGAAAAGGCCGGCATGTACAGCTTGTGCTGCGTGCACGGCCATATCGGGCATCTCCCGGGAAGGACAGGTGCTGCGCGTGATTAGTACGCAGCCCCTGTCTTTCTCTATAGGAGTACGCGCCCATATGCCACCCTACGCTCACCCCAAGTGCAGGTCCGTACGGGGTGGGTGTCCCGGCTCAGACGCAGACAGGATCCATCCTGTCAGCGTACGAGTACAGACACCCGCCCCCGAAAGGACGTGCAGGGCGGGTGAGCATAGGGCAGCGTATGGCCATGTACTCCCATAGAGAAGGACAGGGGCTGCATACTAATCGCACGCAGCTCCTTTTCTTCCCAGGAGCTGCCCAATACGGCCGTGCACGCAGCACGAAGCTGTACGTTACGTAGTTACATAGTATTTGGGGTTGAATAAAGACATACGTCCATCAAGTCCAACTCATATAGGTCCACGCATCATCTCATTCTTAGGAATACTTGTATCCCTGAATATATTACGGTCCCTCAGGAAATCGTCCAAAAGTTTCTTGAACAATTCTACACTCTTAGCTGAAATCACTGCCAGTGGCAGTGAGTTCCAGACCCTAACCCCTCTTACTGTGAAGAACCCCCTTCGCCCCTTGTGCTGGAATTTGTTTTCCACCAACTTTAGGTGGTGGCCTCTAGTCTTTGTAATGGAGTTAATCTTAAAGAGTTTGTTGCCAATGTTGCTGTCACCATTGAACATCTTGTACATGAAAATCATATCCCCCCTTAATCTCCTTTTCCTCCAGCGTGAACATGTTTAAGTTCAGTAGCCTTGTCTCATAGCTCTGGTCCTCCATTCCCCTAATTAGTTTGGTTGTCCTCCGGCCTTTTCTCATGTTAATGAGGCCTAAAGTATTCAAGGCATAAGGCAGGGGAAGGCAAACTTCAACGCTCCAGCTGTGGCAAAAGTACAAATCCCATCATGCATCTTCTGCTGGGAGTCATGACTGTGACTTTCAGAGTCTTGCCGGGCCTAATGGGATTTGTAGTACCACGACAGCTGGAGGGCCATAGTTTGCCTACCCCTGTCAAATGGCTATGGTATATGGCTAAAAGTACTATAGTCAGACTGCAGACAGGCATCTGGTTAAGTTTTGTGAACTCCAGCATTTCTGACACAAGTTTTTATTTTTTATGGTGCTGAAGATCACATACTTGATGTACTTTTAGCATCATATAGTGGCTGAAGTGAAGATTCACATCTCTGTGGAAGCAAGGGATGCCAGGGTTCCATCTCTTTTTCTATGACTAAGAGGGTTATTCACAAAGCTGCCGAAGGATCCAGCCGTAGCTTCGGCTGATCCTTCGGCTAGCTTCGGTTACGGGAGGCCTTGGTGACCAGGGGACGCTGGACTGTCATGAGAGCTCAGCGGAGGAGCTGGCGGTGATAACACTGCCTGCTTCTAGTGTGCCTTTTCTTCTTTCTGCAATAACTCTACCCGTATTTATAGAAGAGAAACACCCTTTACAGAGCAAGACCATAACCCCAATTCGCATCAGGAGTGATCCCTTTCCCTTTTTTCCATACCATCACCATACGTTTCATAAATACTTATTTGAGCCTCCCAAGAATTAACTCTTCCATGGGAGGAATTTCTTTTATTCATTCAATGTTGTATGTGGACTTGATCCACGGAAAGAGATGATCTTTGGTGGGTCCGTGGTTGATGAGTGGAAATTTGTATAAGCGGCTGTCAGCGTTCGGCTCACTTCACTTCGGGCCGGTTATTCACACGGGTGCCTTTTGGCAGCTTTGTGAATAACCCTGTAAAAGACTTGACTGAGGTAGCATAGATGTCCCCATTCTTTCCCCTAATACGAGCCACCAAGACCACCCACCACCCATTCCTGTAGGGCAAGGATGCCCACAATTTTTGTGTGGGGCAAACAGTGTGGTACAAACAGTGTAGTGCAACAGGCTGTGTAAACTAATATTCTTTGATGTAACACTTCAACCACCAGTATCCACCAGAAAGGTGTCGGGGAGCTTGGCTCAGCAGACTCAGGCTAATAGGTAATCATGTGTGCACAGCGAAATAAATGGAATAAAGGGGCCGCCATTCACACCCTTCGTGATCTACAAGCATCAACTTTGAGAGCTACTGGTAGATCACGATCTACCTAATGGGCACCCCTGCTGTAGGGAATAAACGGACCACACTCCAAAATGGCATAAATGGCCTTAGCAGCCTTTTATTAAATAATTTGATATAAAACATAACTATATATAAACAGTTTCAACATCCATCAGCATTACATAACCAAAGTTGCAGGTCTTTGAAGGCCACACCTTTTCTTGATCCGTTCCCTGCGGCAGTACTACAACACGTTAGGCCCCCAGTCGCAACACACCGCTTCGGGGACAACAACCAACTGACCGCATACACTCCAAAATCCAATAGTGTTCACCATCTTACACCATGAATAGAGGATCCATACCAAGACAGGTCCCCAAACCTTAACCACCAGCACCTATTATTTGATGGCCTCCCAAGACCCCAACCGCATAACTACCCAGAGCCTAACCACAAAATTGGGCGGGCCGGTGGGAGGGAAGTTCACTCCTCGTCATACAATCTCCAACTGCTGAAGAGAAGACCCTCCTACTCAGACCACCCTTCAAGCTCCACCTAACCTTTTGACCTTTCCAATCAGGTAAGTGACCTTGTCCCAAGACCGATTTCTCGTTAACCCTTTTTTAGATTGTCTCCCCTATACACCTAGTCATGTATGTCCTCCGCTTATTTTATTTTATTTTTTTGCTTCCGGCCTTCCTTTCTTGGCATGAGGTTCAGAGCTAGAAGGGGACCAAACACAGACAAGCTGGCACTGTTAAAGCCTTGTGGACCCCACAACTATACATTTCACACAGAGTGGGGTTGGTTATTTCCCTATAAGAGCAGTGGGATTTTATTAAGAAGACAGTTTAGCTATAAACACTTTCTGGAACTTCTCTTTACCCGCTTCTATGCCTGACAACAAATACATATTTTTTCCCCTATTTATATATCACAAACATATTATAACACCCTTTTTTTAGTATACAAACAGATACAAAACCGGCACTATATAGGTTGTAAACCAATAAATCTAGTTTATTCTTTAAGAAGGAGAAATTCACCAATAACAAAGGGAGAACCCCCCTGCATCAAAGAATAGATTTAATGCTCATGCACACAGCCACAAAAAAAAAAGAGCGCTTTTCTCTCTATTCTCAATGATCTGAATGCAAGTGTACGGTTGGCTATGGCCCCATGCACACAGCTGCATAAAGATCCGTAAACCTGTGCTGCCTTCAGATTGGTAAAATTAAAATAGAAAAAAATGTGTTCACGGTCCTGCGTATGGACCTTATGTTATGATGTACGCATGTAAATGTTTGTGCTAATGCTTACATGCCTACAGCATGCAGCACAAATGTACTCTAATGGAGCACAGGAGCCACCTGCATTCTAGCAAAGGACATTAGATGGCAAGAGCCTTCTGTTGCTAGGAAGTAGGTGGCTATTGACTCCTAGTGTCCTTCTTTGGTAGGATGCAGATGGCGAATGCCTGCATTCTAGCAACCAATAGGCTGAATTAACGCTGTATGCTTCTATACATGTTCTTTGTTACTTGCATACAGTGTTTGGGCAACATCAAATGCAGGATCTTACTTCCTCTGATCCACGTGAAACATTATACTTCTGAAGCACCCTGTAAGCAGGAGTCAGTGGCGGACCTAAGGAACAAAGGGCCCTGGTGCAAGATTTTTTTCTCGGGCCACCCCCTCCCCCCTTTCTGCTCCCAAAGGGCAGTGCTGGAACTGGATCTCAGTGGCAACCCAATTTCCCCAGCTAATAGCCCCCTATGTGATAGCTAATAGCGGCCTAAGTGATAGTTAATAGCCCCTTATGTGATAGCTAATAGCCCCCTATGTGATAGCTAATAGCCCCATATGTGATAGCTAATAGCGGCCTAAGTGATAGCTAATAGCCCCCTATGTGATAGCTAATAGCGGCCTAAGTGATAGTTAATAGCCCCTTATGTGATAGCTAATAGCCCCCTACATCATAGCTAATAGCCCCTTATATGATAGCTAATCGCCCCCTATGTGAAACCCCCTGTGTGGGCAGCACAGTGGCGTCGTGGTTAGCGCTTCTGCCTTGCAGCACTGGGGGTCCCTAGTCTAAATCCAGGTCAGGTCACTATCTGCAAGGAGTTTGCATGTTCTCCCTGTGCTTGCGTGGGTTTCCTCCAGTTTCCTCCCACACTCCAAAGACATGCTGGTAGGTTAATTGGCTCCTTGAGGGCAGGGACTGATGTGAATGTGCAACTATGTAAAGTGCTGCGTAAATTGTCAGGGCTATATAAATACCTGTACTACATAAATGATAAATAAAACCCCCCTAAGTGATTGCTAAAAGCCCCTTTATGTGATAGCTAATAGCCCCATATGTGATAACTACTAGCCCCCTATGTGATAGCTAATAGCCCCCTATGTGATAGCTAATAGCCCCCTATGTGATAGCTAATAGCCCCTTTTGTGATAGCTAATAGCCCCTTTTGTGATAGCTTATAGCCCCTTATGTGATAGCTAATAGCCCCCTATGTGATAGCTAATAGCCCCTTTTGTGATAGCTAATAGCCCTCTATGTGTCAGCTAGTAGCCTCCTATGTGATAGCTAGTAGCTTCCTATGTGATAGCTCATAACCTGGTGAATGATAGCTAATAGCCCCTTATGCAATAGCTAATAGCCCCTTCATGTGATAGTTAATAGCCCCCTGTGTGATAGCTCATATCCCCTTCATGTGATAGCTAATAGCCCCTTTATGTGATAACAACTAGCCCCCTATGTGATAGTTAATAGTCCCTTAAGTGATAACTAGTAGCCACCTATGTGATAGCTAGTAGCTTCCTATGTGA
>NW_017311470.1:0-867 GCF_000935625.1 Nanorana parkeri
AAATGCAGGAAGTCGGAGGCGTGGTTATAGAGCGACCGCCATTGAAGGGGGTGCGGCATCACTCTGCGTGCGGCCAATGACCGCCCGCCTCTCGCACACAGATCTGCTAAGGGGCGAGCCCTGAGAGCGGGGGAACGTTGCCGCGTTCACCAGCAATGTGCGTCTCCCTCAGTTACATCTGCCAATCACAGAGAAGGATTTATATATGTGTATGTGGGGATATGAAGGTCCTCAGCCTCTGATTGGCTGTCCTGACACGCGGGAACTTCATGAGGAAATCATACAAACAACATGTAGAAAAGTTTCTCACGTTTCACAAACTTGCGCAGATCGGCGCGCTCCTCCAGGCGGGTCTGCAGGTTCAGGAACTCCCGATACCTTCTGTTCACGGTGTGATAAGCCATCGGCTGCAGCGTGCCCAGTGATTGGCTGTCCAGGGCCGTGTCATACTGCCAGGAAAGACCACAGAATGAACAGGTTGCATGTACCCCAAGAACACACGGATAGTACACATGTAAACACGGAGCAAGGATGATCTCATGACACAGTCAGGGGCCCGGCATGAGGTCAGCAATGCTCTTCACACAGGAAGTTGCGGCGCCATTCATGTTCCAAAACACGTGAACACGTTAGTGGAGTGCGGGTCACACATAGAACCCGGACCATTCACCACAGCAGCCTCCTCCTTATCAGACCCGCCTATTGCTGCCGCCCACTACACCGGAGACCCGCCTATTGCTGCCGCCCACTGCACCGGAGACCCGCCTACTGCTGCCGCCCACTGCACCGGAGACCCGCCTATTGCTGCCGCCCACTACACCGGAGACCCGCCTACTGCTGCCGCCCACTGCACCGGAGACCCGCCTA
>NW_017311470.1:2558-2880 GCF_000935625.1 Nanorana parkeri
CTATTGCTGCCGCCCACTAGACCGGAGACCCGCCTATTGCTGCCGCCCACTAGACCGGAGACCCGCCTATTGCTGCCGCCCACTACACCGGAGACCCGCCTATTTCTGCCGCCCACTACACTGAATTCTGCAGGTTATGCATCATCTTGTGGTCCTCACCTTGATGGTGTACAGGGTGTAGGGGTGTGATCCGGTCCCGCTGTGCTCCCGTGCAGTGATGGTCCCGGCGATTCGGAGGTTCTGGATCAGGACGGGTCCATCAGGGCTGCTGAGGGGGATGAAGCTGAAGGGATGGATAGGGACAGTGGAGGAAGACGTGATG
>NW_017311470.1:2922-6239 GCF_000935625.1 Nanorana parkeri
GGTAGAGGAAGACGTGACGTGGGGGGAGGAGCCGGTAGGGGAAGACGTGACGTGGGGGGAGGAGCCGGTAGGGGAAGACGCGATGAGGGGGGAACCATCCATTGGACTGCAGCCATCTTTGTTGTTGGGCAGAGAAGTGAATTCTGATTGGAGGGCAGAGGACTCGATGAGGATCTCTGGACGGGGCGGGGTTACTGACATAAGGGGCGGGCAGCTTTCTTCACACAGACCACTCATGGTCTCATTGTAAGGAGGGGCCCCGGGGCTCTCGGCCGGGGTCAGGGAATCTAGGCCGCAGTCAGATAGGAGATCCTCGGTGGAGTTCATTAGAGGGCGCTCCAGTTCTCGCCCCAGATCGGACATGGGGGACTCGGGTTCGGACTCCTCGCACAGGAAGAACGGGCTGTTGGGATTGGGCGGCATCAGGTACTGAATGGGGAAAACATCGACCTTCTCTTTACAGGACTCCTCCCCCCCATCCGGCACCTCCTCCGGCTCCACCTCCACGCTATCGACCACCGGGAAGCCAGAGATCTGAGATGACGGAGGAGAAGGCAGGATGAACTGAGGAGGCGGATCTGGGCCTAGTGGGAGGGACTTGGGAATGGAGGGCGGAGCCAGACTCTCATACTTCTCTTCCTCCATTTTGAGCAGAGTCTTGGAGAAGATGTTGGTCAGGACGATGTTGATCCAGTCCGGGTCAGACATCCTCCCGACGAGCGGCAGGACCACATTACAGGCGATGAGCTCCACCACGAGGTGCCTCCCGGTGCGCGTGTCTAGCTGGGGTCTGGGGACCAGTTCTGACAGTAGGAGCTCCACCAACCACCGGGCGTGGTTGACTTCCTGGGCGGAGCCAGACAGAGCTGGGTGGGTGGGGCTGAGCTCCTGGTAGGCCTCCCACAGCAGTGACTCCCTCTCGTACGGCTCAGTGACACCCTGGGCCCGGGCCTTTGCCCACTTGTAGCATTGCAGGTGACACCCGGCCAGGACCAGCAACTTCCTGGTCAGCTGTTCCCGGTCAGCAGAGCGCAGACGCCTCTTCAGCTCCATCCCCAGGTCCCACATGACCCCTCTGACCTCATCCTCAAAGGCCGTCCGGGGGCTCAGGCGGCGGTACCATGACGACACAAAGTCCTGGACGATCTTCTGGATGGTCAGTCGGATCTCCTTGTCCAGCTGGTCCTCGGCATCGGCGGACCGCGTGCTGCGCTCCAGGGCGATGAACCGCTCGAGGTGGATGGAGGTGGAGCTGCCGAGGATGAACTGGGGACCCAGCCAGGCTCCCGCCGCCGCCATGATGGCTGAGAAGAGGAGGAGGAGCCAAACATTGACCAGAAGGTGGACCAGGAGCAGCCAGGCGAGGAGCGCACCCACAGACAGGAGCTTCCACCTCTTCATTTGGGGGTCCTTCGGGGGGGCCACAGCCTCGGACACGACACCCGCCATGGCGACAACTGTAGAGGGAAGACGGACAGTCGGGTGACTACATAACACAGAGCCAATCAGAATTGGGGGAATACCAACAAAAGGAGGAGTCTCTGAGAAGGGGTGGGGCTTCTGGGCAATGCAGCTCAGTGAGAGGAAGGGGTGGGGCTTCTATTCAATGCAGCTCAGTGAGAGGAAGGGGCGGGGCTTCTATGCAATGCAGCTCAGTGTGAGGAAGTGGTGGGGCTTCTGGGGAAGGGAGGCTTCTGGGCAATGCAGCTCAGTGAGAGGAAGGGGTGGGGCTTCTGGGCAATGCAGCTCAGTGAGAGGAAGTGGTGGGGCTTCTGGGCAATGCAGCTCAGTGAGAGGAAGGGGTGGGGCTTCTATTCAATGCAGCTCAGTGAGAGGAAGGGGTGGGGCTTCTGGGCAATGCAGCTCAGTGGGAGGAAGGGGTGGGGCTTCTATTCAATGCAGCTCAGTGGGAGGAAGGGGTGGGGCTTGTGGGCAATGCAGCTTAGTGGGAGGAAGGGGTGGGGCTTGTGGGCAATGCAGCTCAGTGAGAGGAAGGGGTGCGTCTTCAGGGTGGAGCCTAATGTAATGATATGCAGAGTTGACACCACCCTGGGAGGAGGGCTCCTCATCTGCTGTTCATATTTATCTGTGACTCCACTGGAGAGATTTCCCATTTCCTCTACTGGTGACACCATTACACCCTGGCACATTGGGTGTCACCGGAACAGGAAGTGAGGGGACAGCTCTCCGATGGAGTCATAAACTCCGCCCTCCTCCTTTGGGAACAGCAGCAATGGACTTGGAGAGGAATATGGTGTCCGTCTCTCTCGGCTCTGGTCAGGACATCCTCCATGTAGATGTGGAATTCTGCACTCGGCATTGTCAGGGTGACACACAAGGCTCACCTCCAGAATATCCGTTCTGAATGGAGCTCACCCTATTGGGGGGCCCGGGGAGGGGGTGATGTGGGTTTCCAGTGTTAGGTGTGCTGTACCTCTGAGGAACTACAACTCCCAGCATGCATGTCACACACGGCTCACCTGTCACTGCTGACGTCACATCTCTGGGGGATCGATTCTTTGGATGTAGCAGGTTGTCTCCCTCCTCATGCTGCAGCCGGTCTCTCTCGGGTGTCTCACCTTGCAGTGGGCGGATCCCGCACTATCTCCGGCTGTCACCCTAGTTCCGCCCTTAACCCGCCTCCTCACGGAACTGCGGTCACGTGAACTCCGCTTCCTCTGATTGGCTCCTCAGTGTATGTATCGGCGCTGCTGATCAGTGAGAGATCTGGACAGAGCGCCGCCTCGTTTCCTGCCCCCCACACTGCCCACTGGCGGCCGGAGGGCGACACTGCACCCTCTATACGTCACACCTCACAAAAGAGGATCTGTCACCTGGCTGAAGAGGATCTGTCACCTGACTGAAGAGGATCTGTCACCTGACTGAAGAGGATCTGTCACCTGGCTGAACCTGTCAGCAAATTGGAGAGGATCTGTCACCTGACTGATAAGGACCTGTCACCTGACTGATAAGGACCTGTCACCTGACTGCACTCTGCTGTACTGGCCACTCCCAGGGTTTCACCTCAGACCTCAGCTCTGTCCAGAGGTTTCGGCTGCCTCTGGGTCCCGAGTCCTCCGGAGCTCTCCTTTAGTAAATGACATCATATGAGTGTTTCCTGCAGTGGATGGAGGATGGGGATTACAGGGAACACAGAGGACAGGGATGTGTGTAATTGTGATTCCGGAGCTGACGGACTAAGATGACCTGTGACACCTCACAGAGATCACAGCACTCCCCCGACAATGTCTTCATCTGCTTTCTTCTCCAGAAGGACAGCGCCATATTTGTCCTTGCATCATCCAGGGTGCCTGCTT
>NW_017311471.1:0-2213 GCF_000935625.1 Nanorana parkeri
GCGGACATACTCATCCTGAGTACGGGGGTCCGTCACACCGTCGTTTTCCCCACCACCACCCTTCTCCAGTGTCTTCTCCTCCTATCCTGTGCAAAGATCTCACCCATTCCGTCATTGTCATTATCTAAGAACTGGAAGAAGGTGACGTTGTTGGTCCAGGTGGCAGAGTATGCCGAACTTTGCGCCTCCTACCCTCACATTTTCCAGAGGTGTTCAAGCTACTGTCCCCAACACCGCCACAGCCACTGCTAGCACCACGTGACGAATTTCTGCTCTCAGGATCTTTCTATAGGAAACGATATCTCAGAAGACTTCTTACCAATGGGGGTTGTTATGGAAATTCGCTTGGTTCAGCGCACAAATCCATGTCGCATTAAGCTGCGCCAAACGCAAAGAATTTCCCCCGTTGTACTGCGCTCCTTTATGCGAGGACTGGAAGTCCCGCCTTCTATAGAGTCATGTAGAGTCAGGAGACAGATGCTGCTTGCTCGATAATCCCATGCTAAGAGCCCTGAGCACAGGCATGTTTATTGTTTATACCTGCCCAACAGGAAGTGATGTCAGACAGGAAGGGGTGTCTCAGACAGCGAGACAGGAAGTGATGTCAGACAGGAAGTGGTGTCTCAGACAGCGAGACAGGAAGTGATGTCAGACAGGAAGGGGTGTCTCAGACAGCGAGACAGGAAGTGATGTCAGACAGGAAGGGGTGTCTCAAACAGCGAGACAGGAAGTGATGTCAGACAGGAAGTGAACAGGAGTCAGCTAACAAATCACATGTAGTAACAATCTCTGACCACCGGAGTGACTTTATCCCGCGTGGCTCAGTGAGCAATGCCACATAACGTTACTCGGATTCTCATGCGCGCTCAGTCACAGGGACAACGTTATATCATCTCAGGCGTGTTGATCAGGCACCCCAGAGAGAACAAACGCACGTTCCTTTCATATACTGCGTTCCAAACCAATGTATCCACGCAAGCCAATAAATCCATGCATTGCACGGGGGGCCCCAGCCGGCGTCCATACATTCGCCAAGAACACACTGCTCCGCTGCACATAAGAAATCTCCTCCAATGGATTAATCCCCCAGCGTCTATTTACACCGAGACACTGAGAGACTAATGACAAAACATTACAATACACTAAAAACACATCCTAATAACATTTCCACAACAGGGTGCATAGAGTGCTGGCCTGGCCATAGGGGGAGCTCCGGCTTCAGTGTCCCTGCAACTGTCAAGATGGTGGAATCTTGTAGATGACAATGTGGAGAAATGGAAGAAGGCGAAACATTGAGAAGAGCTCCTGTGTGGTATTGATGGCGGGCGGACGCTGTGTCCATCACCAACACTCCTCTGCTAGGATACAAATAAACAGAAATATAAAGTGAGAGCACAACAACCTCCCATCAGACTTCCTCCTCCTACCGAAACCATGAAAGGTTCCACATTTTATATTTATATCACTAAACAAGAAGAAGGGAGGTACCCGGGGCCTATTGGGTCAGCAGGGGGCCTATGCCGAGGACAGGTTGCATCTCAGCAGGGGGAGGGGGGGCTTGTCACTCACCTCATAGTTCTAGCCGGCCTGTAACAATGAGACTGTCACAGGTCGGCTCAGTAGATCGGGAGGTGAGAGAACACATATCAGCGTTCGCTCACCTCTCGATCCTGTCACACTCTCTGCCGTGACAGGGGGAGGGGCTGGATTCCAGGAGGGGGCGGGTACAGCTGGCTCTGCCTCTAGATAGGAGGAGCCAGCTGTCAGTCACGCAGCTGGGCGGGTCCCGGCATAATTGTCCCGGCTGCGGCGTCTCAGTATACCGCGAGCTGTAGCTCGCTATATACTGAGCTTAGTGTGACGGGAGGACGCTAGTTTGTGTCCTCCCGTTACCCTGAGGAGAACTATGGGGAAAAACACTGACCCCATAGTTCTCCTTTAATGGTGCAAAAACTAAACTTGAGTAAGCTGGTGATATGTCGTCGTCGTCCCCTCCTCCCACATGTAGTGGTGTGCTCTGAGCAGGAAACCTCCAGGCTGTGCCTTCCGAGGAAACCACCCATCAGCCAACCTGTAACACACTGACTGGTGCTGAGAGCTTGGGAGAGGTGCAGTGATGGTACCCGGGAGAGGTGCAGTGATGGTACCCGGGAGAGGTGCAGTGATGGTACCCGGGAGAGGTGCAGTGATGGTACCCGGGAGAGGTGCAGTGA
>NW_017311471.1:2834-3279 GCF_000935625.1 Nanorana parkeri
CAACCTGTAACACACTGGTGAAGTGATGGTACCCGGGAGAGGTGCAGTGATGGTACCCGGGAGAGGTGCAGTGATGGTACCCGGAAGAGGTGCAGTGATGGTACCCGGGAGAGGTGAAGTGATGGTATCTGGGAGAGGTGCAGTGATGGTACCCGGGAGAGGTGCAGTGGCGTGGGACGTGAGGAATCCTGAGGGTGCCATGTCTGCTTGGCCTCTGGGAATGGAGACTCTTTTGTGTAGACCCAACATCCTACAAGCTGCTATCTGGGGATTGCTGGAGGTCTGAGACTGGACAGAGGGGGCAATAAAGAGGGTGGAGTACCTATGAATGGAGACTATAGGATGGAATAGAATGGTGGGGTCACTTTAATAAGATGTCCTACTCCCTGCACCCGCACAGCACCCATACAAGGCAGGTGCAAAGGAGTCCATGATCCTTACACAT
>NW_017311471.1:3418-6235 GCF_000935625.1 Nanorana parkeri
CCCCCGCCCCCCATTATACAGATACATACAATTACAAAATCAAGAACGCAAACGCAGACCCAAAGAAACGTGACAACATGGGAACAAACGGAGGGGATTGCACAAAATAATTCTTCTTTGGGCTCCCTTGGCTAAGCAATATGTAGAGAGCATCAACATCGCCAGCACTGCTCTTATACTGAGGAGACCAATGGCCCATCAGCTAAACCATTCCGCACAGGCCAGACACAGATATTTCTCGTCATTTGCAATGATTTGCCTTTGTTCCAGTCTTCAGACTCGGACTCACACCGGAGGAGCCTGTTATAGCTCAGCACTCGCCTCGCCTTCCTTGCCGGTTATATTTGGCCATATTTCAGAAGGTTCCATACAATGGTCCTTGTATCCCCATATCAGAAGTTTTATATTGCTGCGTTGGGGTGACATTGCACCCCACAATCGTTTTCTATGAGGTGCCAATAGAGAGACCCATTGTGGGGCGTCACAGCTGGTGGTAGTGGGGTGTTGTGGGACATGGCTGTCTCTTGTAGGACGTGTTAGGGCTGAGAATAGCTGGCCGGCCTCGGTTCCAGTTCAGGATAAACACTACTTTGGGAGTCAGGTACAGTTGGGGGCCGGACTGGGGGGGGCCGGACGGCTCTCTGCCCACAAACAATTGAAATGGACTCCAAAGTCAGCGGTTGTAGCGGTGTGTAAACATCTCTAATGAGACAGAATAACACCTTCCTTCCTGCCGCTGGGCGCCTCGTGTTATTCATAGTAATGCTGTGTACACATTCCTTCCTCAGCCAAAATATCTCAGGAACTTGCAGATCACCTAAAACGATGAGCCCGTGCCTCAGCGTGCCCCATCCATGCGGCCCATCTCTTTTCCATGTGATAGGATGGCAGCTCATTACACTTTGCAGTATGCCGTCCATGACCTACTCGTCTCCCTTCATTGTCCCCAATGTGTCACCCAAAACCAATCTGCTCGGTGAGATCCCACACTGGACCCTCTAATGACACTTTCCTATATGACCCATCTCCTGCTCATCACATCACCCACTCACGTCTCCCATACCAGGACTACCGACTCCTCACTACACCGAGAATCATCAGCTTATCACTCACTTTATTAATGTAATAAAATATATCAATCAATGGATATCAGGAATAAATATGCATTGTGTCCAGTGCAGTGAGGACACCATAGACCTCATCAGATGCTTGGCCAAGCATAGGAGGGGGCCTACACCGAAGGACAGGGGGGCGTCTCTCTAAGGACAGCAATGCATAGATTTTGGTCAGGCAAGGCAGGTTGCCACTGAACCAGAACAAGCTTCCCAAAACAAAGTCATCGTCATACAATAGCATCCCAACATCCTCATATCACAGCTATGTAACTCCAGCTGCCTCGTGAATATGAAATTATGGTAATTGGAGCACACTGGTGCTAATGCCGGGGAGTTCCCTCATTCAGTAGAAGCTCCTCAGATAAGAAGTGGGGGGCAAGGGGAGTGATTTCCACTAGGACAGGAAGGTGCGGGCAACATTTACAAACCCTCTTCCCCACTGTACTAAAGATTTGTCTGTGTCCCCACCAGGAGGACTTCCATCCCTTCCTGTCCATGTGACACCCTTGTGGGAGATGCCTCTTCCCAGGGCAGGAAGGTGTAGACAGAGACCATGTGGTGCCCTGGTCTGAATGTTGCATGCTATGTTTTGGGCAGTGTCAAGTGTTGTGCTGATTGACTAACCCAGAACTGTGTATTGCACCATTCAGTTCACTCCACATTGTTGGACCTGGGGGAAGGGGGTACTTGGAGTTGGAAGACCCTGATATACACCCTCCTTGGAATCCTGTGGAGCTCCAAACCCCATCAGCACCTTTCCCATGGCCAGAGATCCTAACACCATGTATAAAAGATGAGAATGTACAATAGGAAATGATTCTTTATGGTTGGACGGTACCAATAGAGAGAGTGACCCTCAGATACATTGTATCTCCACGTATCCCTGTGATCTGATCTTCCACAGATCTGGTGAAGGGGACTCATCACCAATCCAATCACCGGATAACCTCCTGAAGGAGAAGAGACACAACAGAGTGTCTATACCGGTCACTAAAGGATTCCAGAGGAACGGTCAGAAAGGAATGACCCTTCGAATGTCTCACAGAGAACATCGGAGACGAGGAGCTCCCAGGAGCTTACACTCTAAGCTGCGTTTTCTGCAGATTCGTGGGCCAATCCAGCTTCCTGCCCCCTTCCGCTGGCACAGACTCCGATGTGACTGGAGCTGCGTTTCTTGGAAGAGAAGTTCGGCCTTTGGAATGTCTGTAACACCTCAACTCTTAAGCCGAGCTGGTTTTAACACTCCGAGCTCTGCATTTAGTACCGTCATGGCTCCCCGCCAACGTACACAGCACGAGGTAAACTCTTACAAGGACATGTAATCCATGGACCAAAGAGCTTCCGATCTACATCCCCGGCCGGGGGAGATAAAGACTCCGTGTCACGTCCAGGTCACAGGAGAATTCTCCAGCGGGATTTGTACATTGGTTTTCCTATAGACGACCCTCGGATAATCGATCTCAGTGAGGTCCAATCAATGTTCAAGTGACAGGTCAGGTCCGGTCTGGGTGCAGTGTTCAGTATCAGATCTAAGTACTGACCGTGGTTGTCCGTGCAAGGACGGGGAAACACCAGACATGGGGCAAATGCAGCACAAATCATAACCGACCATGAGATAAGGCCAAGGGTAACAACATATGACAAGAGGGTTCATTGGTTTGTGGTGTCCAGTGGTGGAAGGTCCCCTCTACATTGGTGTCCA
>NW_017311471.1:7025-8644 GCF_000935625.1 Nanorana parkeri
CTCTACATTGGTGTCCAGTGATAGAAGATTCCCTCTACATTTGTGTCCAGTGATAGAAGATCCCCCCTACATTGGTGTCCAGTGGTGGAAGGTCCCCCACTACATTGGTGTCCAGTGGTGGAAGGTCCCCTCTACATTGGTATCCAGTGATAGAAGATTCCCTCTACATTAGTGTTCAGTGATAGAAGATTCCCTCTACATTGGTGTCCAGTGATAGAAGATTCCCTCTACATTGGTGTCCAGTGGTGGAAGGTCCCCTCTACATTGGTGTCCAGTGATAGAAGATTCCCTCTACATTGGTGTCCAGTGATAGAAGATTCCCTCTACATTGGTGTCCAGTGATAGAAGATTCCCTCTACATTGGTGTCCAGTGATAGAAGATTCCCTCTACATTGGTGTCCAGTGTTGGAAGGTTCCCTCTACATTGGCGTCCAGTGGTGGAAGGTCCCCTCTATATTGGTGTCCAGTGGTGGAAGGTTCCCTCTACATTGGTGTCCAGTGGTGGAAGGTTCCCTCTACATTGGTGTCCAGTGGTGGAAGGTTCCCTCTACATTGGTGTCCAGTGGTGGAAGGTCCCCTCTACATTGGTATCCAGTGATAGAAGATTCCCTCTACATTGGTGTCCAGTGGTGGAAGGTCCCCTCTACATTAGTGTCCAGTGGTGGAAGGTCCCCCCTACATTTGTCTATATGGGTGTTCAGCAGTGGAAGGGCCCGTTTAGATCAGTGTGTTCTGATGGAAAGACCCCTCTCTCCATCAGTGTTCAGTAGTTGAACGGCACCTTTAACATCAGTGTTAGGAAGTGGAAGGGCCCCCTATACACCTGCTTTTATCAATGGAAGGGCCCCTGTACACCTGCTTTTATTAATGGAAGGGGCCCCTGTACACCTGCTTTTATTAATGGAAGGGGCCCCTGTACACCTGCTTTTATTAATGGAAGGGCCCCTGTACACCTGCTTTTATTAATGGAAGGGGCCCTGTACACCTGCTTTTATTAATGGAAGGGCCCCTGTACACCTGCTTTTATTACCCCACTCCCCCCACTTACATAATGTCCTCATGAAGCACAGGAACTGCAGGGGGCTAAGTAACCGGCTCATAAACTTGTGACTGGATTGTGAAGAGGTTTCTGGTCACGGGCTGTACCAGTGGAGTTGGACCTGACAATGGGCTGTCTCTGTATCTCTGTTGCCTTCATGTTTCATGTATGTGGAGGTTCTCACGTGTCCAGGTCTGTGTACATTTGGTATTTGTTGGTGACATTCACCCGGACGTCTTCTGTAACCATCTGATCTGAGGAATTCTGGTGAATGTCACTATCTGGTATCCTATCCCGGTCTCTGATTGGTTATCACATTTGTGTCTCTCGTTCTCCTTGCTCTGTGGACATGTAATGATGACGTGCAGACTTTGTATCATGTTCCATAGTACATATGTGTTCGGGAGAGTGTGGACGGGTTTATGTTAATGAAGAACTGCTTCTCCCTGCATACAAGTCAATGGAAATACAAAAGCAGCTGAAGCCGGTCAGGAGGGGGTCAGGAGGGGGTCAGGAGGTCAGAAGCAGGTCAGGAGGGGGTCAGGAGGAGGTCAGAAGCCGGTCAGGAGGGGGTCAGGAG
>NW_017311471.1:8734-9369 GCF_000935625.1 Nanorana parkeri
GCAAGGAGGAGGTGAGAAGCGGGTCAGGAGGGGGCCAGGAGGAGGTCAGAAGCCGGTCAGGAGGAGGTCAGAAGCCGGTCAGGAGGAGGTCAGGAGGAGGTCAGATACAACTGTGAATGGTCCCAGAAAGGTTTAACCTGATACAAAAACACAATGCATTGCCCAATCACCTCGGCCCTTATAGTGTAGAGGCGTGTGGTGTGTAAACATGTTACAGCGTGGCGGTGCGTAGACGTGTTATATTGTGGCGGTGTGTAGACATGTGGCGGTGTGTAGACGTGTTATATTGTGGCGGTGTGTAGACGTGTAATTATACCGTTGTATGTATGAGCGGAGTGGTTTTCCGCCGCGGTCACATCACTGGCTTCCATCTCCCGTCACTTTTATGGCTTCCTGTAGCTGAGGAGATGAGAAGGAAAAATCCCCGTTTATGTTTCAGAGAATTTTCTGCCAGAGAAGGAAAAACATTGAAGGGAAATTGTAAAAGAGACGAGGAGAGCGAGCGCTGAACCCGCGGTCACTCTCACGTGTTATCCAAGAACATACAACAACCCACATCGGCCAATCACATTTCATCAGTGTGCAGAGGTTAGAGTGATCAGAGATGATTGGGTGCTGCTGGTGACACCCCCCAC
>NW_017311471.1:9388-9745 GCF_000935625.1 Nanorana parkeri
TTTGACGGGGGCAACTACACAATACACACACTGATGCCCCCAGTAACTACCCCTCCTTGTCACAAGGGGCGAATAGGACATAGTCTGACGAGTGGACGTAGTCACCAGGGAAAGGACTGCACCATGTGGCCACAGACCAGTAAAGTACTGGGCACAAGGTTATGCATACATCACTGTGCCCCGGGTTCAATGCGGCTTCAAGAAGCATTCTCCGGCACTAGATGGGGGCTTCTGAGGAGGAGGAGGAGGATGATGATGATGAGGAGGATGATGAGGATGATGATGAGGAGGAGGATGATGATGAGGGGGAGGATAATGATGAGGGGGAGGAGAATGGTGGGGAGGGGGAGGGGCGGG
>NW_017311471.1:9790-10341 GCF_000935625.1 Nanorana parkeri
GATGAGGAGGATGAGGAGGAGGAGGAGGAGGAGGAGGAGGAGGAGGAGGATGATGAGGAGGAGGAGGAGGAGGAGGATGATGATGAGGAGGAGGAGGGAACACTGATAATCACAACAAATACAGCCGGAACTCTGAGAAGATGTCCCCATCAGCAGACAATGGTGGAGAATACTCGGGTACGGGCCTTAGGAAAGCCCCAGACAGCTATTGTCTCCACCAGAAGTTATGGTGCGGCCTGGAAGCTTTTCTCCTCATGTTTTCCAGGACCTCATAGGTGGGAGGATCCTTTGGACCACAGTGCTTCCATACTACAACTCACACACACGGGTTGCTGGAAGTCACAGCACTTTCCCCATGTATGGTGAAGACTCACACTCCATGTGGGGGAAGAAGGTCCTAGAAAAGTATGGATCCCCTGGTGTAGATGGTCTCCACGGAGGAGGTAGAAGCACGGTATGGAAGTTGAGTAAATTGTGAGAGATTCGTTTTGGTCCATCAAGTTTCTTTCATATTGATTTGGTAAAAAGACAAAAAAAAAACATTCCTCAGC
>NW_017311472.1:0-1205 GCF_000935625.1 Nanorana parkeri
TAAGAACAGATACTACACTTGATCTTAGCCAAAAGGCCGCAATTGTCCAATAAAAAAGGAAATATTTATTCTAAGCGAGTGCTGGTGACCTGTTTCTTTTACTTTGTATTTTGCACGGCGCCATCCGTGATGGTCATTGCGAGCACCACCGTTCTTATTTGGCCGGGACTGCTGTAAGGTGTGTGGAGAGGACCCCCACCACCTGACAACTTCTTCTGGAAGGCCACGCCTACCTCCCACGCCCCTCCCTGCTGCCTCAGCGGAACCTTCCGAGGGAGACCACAGATAACATTGTAAAAAAAAAATAATGAGAGATTGCTTTTTATTTTTGATTTATTGGCATTGCTGAGCAGCGCCGGAGTTCTGGATCCTTCCTTTCATGTAGCAGATCGAGGTGCTGAGTCGGGAGCTTTGGATACTGTTACTGGAACTAATCACTGAGCATCCATTTCCTGATGAACGTCGTATTTTATGTGTTCAGCTTTAATCTTCAAACTAAGAGACTCGACGGAAACATTCTTTTATCTATTCATAGAATCCGCGTTCCGTAACTTCGATCAGCTGACGTGCGGCAGCTTCATAGAACGGCCTCGGCGCCGCGTCACCCCAACACTCCACACAGAACACCCACAAAGCTCAGAGCTGACACCACAAAATGCGTTTTAATGTTTGCGCCTCTGAAGTGTTAGATTTGTGAAGATTTCATTGATTCAAATAGCAAAATGCAGATCAACGGCTCCAACACGCAGCACGCAGCACGCAACACGCAACACGCAGCACTTCTCTCCAACACGCCTCGGTATGAGAAATGAATGGATCTTCTTCATTCTAAGATAATGGCCGCTGTCCCTGGGGGGACAGAACGGGAAAGCTGTGCGATTGCGTCTCTGAATAGTTCTGTAGCGGAGAAGCCGAGGTCCCCGCTTACTGAGATCCAGGAAGATACTACAATCCAATCATTATAAGTCTTCCAGTTTCAATAAAACTAAAGAGGGAATTTCCTCTCACTTTGGAAGATTTTCTTTTCACTTCCTGTTGTATCCGGAAATCCTCTGCGGGGGGAACAGATAGAACTGATGGGTTGTAACTTTAAATAAATTGTGGCAGAAAGTTCCACTTCCCTCCCAATGTTACCAGTAATAAACATTAGATTCAGTTACAGGGAAATAAGATGGAGAGTGATTGGGGGAGAGGTGTGCCCCCCC
>NW_017311472.1:2781-6225 GCF_000935625.1 Nanorana parkeri
GACAACGGCCCCCGGCTGTGATTTCGGAGGAGATAACCTTTCATGTTTGAAATAGAGATTGAAGATGAGAACCTCTGTCAGGTTAATTGCTGCCTGTGACCCCGCCAGGCGATTTCACTTCCTGTATATTGGTCTGATATCAGTTGGAACAGGAAGTGAAGGATAAACAGTAGAATATGTTTTAAGTGGAGCGGGGGAGGAGGATTCCATCATTTCTTGTCAGGTAGGAGACCGAAGGGAAGGCCGGCGGGTCAGGCAGGAGACCGAAGGGAAGGCCGGCGGGTCAGGTAGGAGACCGAAGGGAAGGCCGGCGGGTCAGGTAGGAGACCGAAGGGAAGGCCGGCGGGTCAGGTAGGAGACCGAAGGGAAGGCCGGCGGGTCAGGTAGGAGACCGAAGGGAAGGCCGGCGGGTCAGGTAGGAGACCGAAGGGAAGGCCGGCGGGTCAGGTAGGAGACCGAAGGGAAGGCCGGCGGGTCAGGTAGGAGACCGAAGGGAAGGCCGGCGGGTCAGGTAGGAGACCGAAGGGAAGGCCGGCGGGTCAGGTAGGAGACCGAAGGGAAGGCCGGCGGGTCAGGTAGGAGACCGAAGGGAAGGCCGGCGGGTCAGGTAGGAGACCGAAGGGAAGGCCGGCGGGTCAGGTAGGAGACCGAAGGGAAGGCCGGCGGGTCAGGTAGGAGACCGAAGGGAAGGCCGGCGGGTCAGGTAGGAGACCGAAGGGAAGGCCGGCGGGTCAGGTAGGAGACCGAAGGGAAGGCCGGCGGGTCAGGTAGGAGACCGAAGGGAAGGCCGGCGGGTCAGGTAGGAGACCGAAGGGAAGGCCGGCGGGTCAGGTAGGAGACCGAAGGGAAGGCCGGCGGGTCAGGTAGGAGACCGAAGGGAAGGCCGGCGGGTCAGGTAGGAGACCGAAGGGAAGGCCGGCGGGTCAGGTAGGAGACCGAAGGGAAGGCCGGCGGGTCAGGTAGGAGACCGAAGGGAAGGCCGGCGGGTCAGGTAGGAGACCGAAGGGAAGGCCGGCGGGTCAGGTAGGAGACCGAAGGGAAGGCCGGCGGGTCAGGTAGGAGACCGAAGGGAAGGCCGGCGGGTCAGGTAGGAGACCGAAGGGAAGGCCGGCGGGTCAGGTAGGAGACCGAAGGGAAGGCCGGCGGGTCAGGTAGGAGACCGAAGGGAAGGCCGGCGGGTCAGGTAGGAGACCGAAGGGAAGGCCGGCGGGTCAGGTAGGAGACCGAAGGGAAGGCCGGCGGGTCAGGTAGGAGACCGAAGGGAAGGCCGGCGGGTCAGGTAGGAGACCGAAGGGAAGGCCGGCGGGTCAGGTAGGAGACCGAAGGGAAGGCCGGCGGGTCAGGTAGGAGACCGAAGGGAAGGCCGGCGGGTCAGGTAGGAGACCGAAGGGAAGGCCGGCGGGTCAGGTAGGAGACCGAAGGGAAGGCCGGCGGGTCAGGTAGGAGACCGAAGGGAAGGCCGGCGGGTCAGGTAGGAGACCGAAGGGAAGGCCGGCGGGTCAGGTAGGAGACCGAAGGGAAGGCCGGCGGGTCAGGTAGGAGACCGAAGGGAAGGCCGGCGGGTCAGGTAGGAGACCGAAGGGAAGGCCGGCGGGTCAGGTAGGAGACCGAAGGGAAGGCCGGCGGGTCAGGTAGGAGACCGAAGGGAAGGCCGGCGGGTCAGGTAGGAGACCGAAGGGAAGGCCGGCGGGTCAGGTAGGAGACCGAAGGGAAGGCCGGCGGGTCAGGTAGGAGACCGAAGGGAAGGCCGGCGGGTCAGGTAGGAGACCGAAGGGAAGGCCGGCGGGTCAGGTAGGAGACCGAAGGGAAGGCCGGCGGGTCAGGTAGGAGACCGAAGGGAAGGCCGGCGGGTCAGGTAGGAGACCGAAGGGAAGGCCGGCGGGTCAGGTAGGAGACCGAAGGGAAGGCCGGCGGGTCAGGTAGGAGACCGAAGGGAAGGCCGGCGGGTCAGGTAGGAGACCGAAGGGAAGGCCGGCGGGTCAGGTAGGAGACCGAAGGGAAGGCCGGCGGGTCAGGTAGGAGACCGAAGGGAAGGCCGGCGGGTCAGGTAGGAGACCGAAGGGAAGGCCGGCGGGTCAGGTAGGAGACCGAAGGGAAGGCCGGCGGGTCAGGTAGGAGACCGAAGGGAAGGCCGGCGGGTCAGGTAGGAGACCGAAGGGAAGGCCGGCGGGTCAGGTAGGAGACCGAAGGGAAGGCCGGCGGGTCAGGTAGGAGACCGAAGGGAAGGCCGGCGGGTCAGGTAGGAGACCGAAGGGAAGGCCGGCGGGTCAGGTAGGAGACCGAAGGGAAGGCCGGCGGGTCAGGTAGGAGACCGAAGGGAAGGCCGGCGGGTCAGGTAGGAGACCGAAGGGAAGGCCGGCGGGTCAGGTAGGAGACCGAAGGGAAGGCCGGCGGGTCAGGTAGGAGACCGAAGGGAAGGCCGGCGGGTCAGGTAGGAGACCGAAGGGAAGGCCGGCGGGTCAGGTAGGAGACCGAAGGGAAGGCCGGCGGGTCAGGTAGGAGACCGAAGGGAAGGCAGGGGTCCGGTAGAAGGCCGAAGGAAAGTAAGGGAAGGCCCTTCAGGTAGAAGGCCGAATGGAAGGAAAGGAGGTCGGCTTTGAACAGTATAAGGGGAATTTATCAGAGCTGGAGCAGATGTGTACGGCAACCAATCAGCTTCTCTCTTCAGTTTGTTCAGTTAAGATTGGAGAAGGAAAGGTGGATGCTGATTGGCTGCCGGGCACGGCTGCTCCAGATGTGACCAATTCCCTTCAGTGTGTTTTCCTTTCATCTTCTTCTGGATGAAAACCGCTACAAAATAATAATAAAAGATGACAGAAGTCCGATGTCTGATCCCGGCCCGATAGAAGGAAAGATTATGGTGGTGACTGAGCGCCCGGCCACCCCGAATCAGCACATTCCTGGGCAGTGGGTGTTGAGCGAAAGCTCTGCTGCCAAGTCACTTCATATTAGTCTCTCTTCACTAGTCACCCATTACATTTCATACCGCAGCCAAACTGAGTGCTAATTCCTCTGCACAGGAGAGGCCACCCGGCTGGAGTCATTGTAACTCATCACTGCAATGAGCGGCCTGGGAAGTCCTGACACCGGGAATGCCGAATTCTCCTGAAAAAAGTCAAATCCAGAAATATAAAAAGGAACGATTCATATAAAGCCAGTCCGAGCTGGTCCTGGAAATGACAATCATATAGAGATCCGTTTGGTTACATTCGAATCCTTCTCCCATTCCAGGTCCTGATGAAGGGTCGTTGCCCCAGAAACGCGTCGGCTGCTCTCGCGTGTAATCAATTAAAAGGCATTTTTTGGACTCTTTCACCTTTCGGTTTGGCTTCTGTTATTTCTAAACATAGGGCCGGATTTAAGTTGACCTTTACACCCTTCACAGCAGGGGAGGGATGGGGGAATTTGGGTCTAATAGAGGGACAGTTGGAGGGGGGAGGGATG
>NW_017311473.1:0-5080 GCF_000935625.1 Nanorana parkeri
CATATATGCTAATATCCCCAAACATCACAGTGGTCATTATTGTGTGTGTGGTCATTATTGTGTGTGTGGTCCTTATTGTGTGTGTGGTCATTATTGTGTGTGTGGTCATTATTATCTGTCTACAATAACGGCAGAGCAAGTGTGCTTCCCTTGTGCCAATGATGGGGCTAACAGCTACTGTATTAGTTGTATTTATATAGCGCCAACAATTTACACATCACCTCGGTCCCCACCCTCGAGGAGCTGCACATTCACACAGGGCTGATTTAGAGAGGATATAGAGAGGGTAATATTCCTGAGAGAAGATCTGATTAAAGGTGGCCATACACTTTACAACCATCGCAAGACCTTAGTCTTGCGATGGTTGTAAAGTAATTTAAAAAACGTACAATCTGCCCATCTTGGACAGGCAGATCGTACTTGCGATCATCGCAAGCACAAGCCCGCCCCGCTAAGGGGCGGGCTTCCGATGACCGCAATGCCGAACGGGCAGTGTGCACGTGCGCACACCGGCCCGTTCGGCATTTGTCTCCCGGGCATCATTCAAACCAGCCGAAAATCGCAAGATTTTTGGCTGGTTTTCTAGCGTGCTCCTTAGACAAAAGACATGTGACCGTACAGTAGAACCGGTCGCACGTCTTCATTCACACTGCACGATTCTCATATGATCGCGGGATTTCTCGCGATTCTCATACGAGAATCGTGCACTGTGTGGGCACCTTTAGAGAGGAGCCAATTTGCCTTCCAGCATGTCTTTAGGAGCGTGTGGAGGAAACTGGAGTATCCCCATGCGAGCACATAACATGTCAACCCCTTGCAGATAATGACATGACCGGGATTCGAACCGGGAACCACCCCAGTGCTACAAAGCAGAGGTGCTAGCCAGTAAGCCACTTAAACAAGAATGATTCCCCTATTAGGGGATCCCACCATTCCTACAAACAATGATATGGATGAATCGCAGGGGACCCACATTCCAATTAAGTAATTTAAATCATTGAGTAATTTGTGCCTGAACCTTCCCCTCCTTTTCCCTGGTTCTCCTTCTTTACACAGTAAGCCACTTACTTATTCTGGAGTCCAGCAATGTTACCAAGGGGTCCCGGCTCCAGAAAGGTTGAGAACCACTGGTCTAGGGAATGATCTTCAGCCATTTTAGTTGCACAAACTTTGGGCCAAAAAAATGTAGAAGCCGCACCGCCGCGCCAAGGCACCTCTGCAAAGTGTGGTCCTAACTCTATGTATACGAGTCTCCAAGTGTGAGCATATTAATGCAGTCGAGCTGGCTAGCCGGCAGGTGAGCTGGGGATTTTTTGTGTTTTGTATTGTTGTAAGCCTTCCCATGTGCGTGCGGGTGCCATGTTTTTCTAGTTTGACTATTTTGGATGTGGGGGACGCACTGGGGGGCGCATTTTTGGTTGCTGGGCCTCCAGTGCGTCCCTGCACCTTATAAGGGGGAGTTGGCTACCTCCTGGTACACCTGCATGCAATTTATCATCTGCATTAATATGCTCACACTTGGATAGTCGGATACATAGAGTTAGGACCACACTTTGCAGAGGTGCCTTGGCGCGGCGGTGCGGCTTCTACATATTTTTGGCCAAAAGTTTGTGCGACTAAAACCTCTGATTTTAACGCATACTGTTGACAGGGTAACTTTGTTTGGTTGCAGGCTGGCAGGTGAGCTGGGGATTTTTTGTGTTTTGTGATCAACTTCAGCCGCCCACCCATTAGCACTAACCGCCCACTTCTGGTGCCCATAAACTGATGTCCACTCCAGTAGTAACATGCTAAGTAAGCGATTTATTGAACATTCTCTTTGGGGAGAGAGGGGGGAGGGGTTCTAGGTGTCCAGGGGTAACCATCAGAAGCTCCAGACTCACCGGACCTTGTAGAAATATTAGTGTAGATCCACCCGGGAGACATGAGATAACCACTAATGCGACAGACAGACAGGACGGATGTAGATCCTCAATCACAGGAAAGACACCGACCGTGCTCTGAAGTCCACTTACTTCCAGGGTACTTCAAGAGCCTGCACTGGTCCCAATTCTCTTCCTCTTTCAGTCTCTCAGGCCTCCTCCATGTTGGAGGCCTCAGGGAAAACCTTTTTCCTCATTCCAGCCCATGCCCACCCCCAGGCCTCGGCCTAGCTTGGACTCCGCACGTAGCAACGCACTGGACATAGCAATGCACTGGACTCCTCACGTAGCAACGCACTGGACTCTGCACGTAGCAACGCTCTGGACATAGCAACGCTCTGGACTCTGCACGTAGCAAAGCTCCTTACATAGCAACACACTGGACATAGCAACCCACTGGACCCTGCACATAGCCATGCACTGGACTCTGCACATAGCAACGCACTGGACGTAGCAACGCACTGGATTCTACACATAGCAACGCACTGGACATAGCAATGCACTGGACTCTGCACGTAGCAACGCTCTGGACATAGCAATGCACTGGATTCCGCATGTAGCAACGCTCTGGACTCTGCACGTAGCAACGTTCTGGACATAGCAACGCACTTGACTCTACACATAGCAACGCACTGAACATAGCAACGCACTGGACATAGCAACGCACTGGACTCTACACATAGCAACGCACTGGACATAGCACTGCACTGGACTCAGCACGTAGCAATGCTCTGGACTCTGCAAGTAGCAATGCTCTGGACATATCTATTCAGATAGCAACGTACTGGACTCTGCACATAGCAACACAGTGGACATAGCAATGCACTGGACTCTACATATAGCAATGTACTGGACATAGCAACGCACTGGACTCTACACATAGCAACGCACTGGACATAGCAAAGCACATGACTCTGCACATAGCACCCACCCAAGGCCCTGCAGAGATGCTGCACAGCCCATGGAGTATATCTATGGTGGGCTGGTCAGGGGGCCCTTTCCCTGCAGCTCCTTACCTGCCGCAGGGGACTTCGTCCACCACTTCTCCTCCTCCGGACTGGGGGTGCTGGGCCCCGGCTTCCTGCACCTCCTCCCCTGTCAGAGGGCCCCACCCAGCCACCTGCAGAGACTCCAAATGAGCAAAAACTATCAAATCAGGATCTAGTATACCCTTACTAAGCGCCATGTTTTACCCCCCCCTTATTACCCGCTATGCTGCCGTTCTTCTTGATTCAATGTGACTGGAGATGAGCCCTTGGGAACCAGCAACTGAGGTGAAGGGAGCAAAGGTGTGCCGGGATCATGTGAGTGCTATTAACAGTGGAAAACGTGCGACAATAAGCCGCGTCCCCTAGGAACATCCCCCTTCACTATGCCCAATACCAATCCATGCAACACCATGGCGCACTTAGCATGGTAGACATTCTTTAGCCAACAGAAGCCAACATGTCCCTACCATTCAAGGGCTTGTTGATGGTGTTTGTCTCCCAAAGGTTCCCAGTCCTCTCCCGGGTGTCTTCAGCTCCAGCCCCAGATTTCAATCTCCAAAAGTTCCTAAACCCCAAGGCAAAATCTGAATATATTTTCAGCTTACAAGCCCTAAGTGGTGGCTGCATTCTTTTTCCTTTTTCAGTTTATTTTCACTGAATAATCCCATCCTGATCCCAATGAATGCAGATAGAACAAATATGATAAACTTATGATTTGCTCGGAAAATCCTCTACCCCCCCAAAATGTGCCAAAACCCCTCTGTTATTCATATACTTACTGGTCTTGAACGGAATATTGGGTGTTCTGCACAGGACTCTAAGCTGGCCCAATTGATGTCATAGAAAAATGGATGGTCTCTAAGACGGTGGACCTTCTTAGATCTGCTATGCGGCATTGTATCCATCAGCTGAAACAAAGAAACAGAAATAAGGAGTTGGACAATAGAACCCCACTAAAAAATTTCCCTCCCTCCCTCCTTCTGTTCAGTTCGGCCTCAGGCAGGAGATGATAGAACACATGAACATTGGGAGGACATTGATCACATCTGTCTGATTTGTGCAGTTGCCAATCTGTGCATAGGCTAATCTGAGAATCGGGGTCTCAATTTGTCAGCACGACCATGCCAAAATTTGATGACACAACCAGACCCACGGATTCTTGCCAATGTTTTTGCACATTATTCGATATGCCATTGCCTTACTAAAGGTCCTCCACTGTTTCTCCATCAGACCGGGGGTTTCACATATGCAAATGTGGGCCGCCTTTGCCAATACTTCCCATAATGCTTTTTGCCCCCTCTACATGCTGTCTCCTCCCCGGTATAAAGCTCAATGTATACTCACCCTCTGTATGACGTCATTGGCTTCAGGATCAACGTCCCTGGGGTACTTGGGCTTTTTGCACAAGAGAACATCTAGGAACGTGCATTCGTCCATGCCAGGGCGATAGTACGGGTGCATGCCTATTGCCATCTCGTACACTATAACCCCCAGGGAATAATAATCCGCCATCAATCCGTACGGGACGTCACATAAGACCTGTAGAAACAGAAAAGAGGAAACATGAGTACATTGTCAGGCCAAGCAGAGGACAGAAATGACACAGCGCCGGCCTATTCAATGAATGGAGCCTCCTAAGTATCCTGAATTGACTGGGATTTTTGGGATGAAAAAGTGCCGGCCTTGATCCCAATGGGTTTGCTTATGAAGCATCAAATTAGGATGGAGCTTGTGAAGATTAGAGGTGGACTTTAAAAGAGGAGACAGGAATAGGTAAAGAGCGCAGCAGCACTTGCCACTTACACTCCTCCCTAGGTGCCTGGGAATTTACGAGGGAGTGCGGCTGTGGCTTTCCCAGGCTTCCCATCCAAACAGAAAGCCGGGTGGGTGGTCACATGACCACCTGCCAGGCTCCCTGCTTTATTACTGCACCTCTGCTAGAAGAGGTAAGGGGACAGTTGAAGAGATGGGAATCCTGAATGCCCCAGGTTGGTGTATGTATGTATGTATGCATGTGTGTGTTTATATATACATTCGTGTGTGTTTGTACGTGTGTGTTCACACCATAATGCAATAGACTGCGCATGCCTATGCTCAGCACACATTGCCTCTAGTGTCCAATATGTGAGAGGTTCATACAAGAATAGGAATATTCCACCATGGAGAAGA
>NW_017311473.1:5914-6210 GCF_000935625.1 Nanorana parkeri
AGCAAAGGTCTCTTCTTAACGATCTTAACGGCCACCTTCTGATCACTGCCCCGATGGGTCGCGAGCATCACCTGCAGGGGACAGAGGGTCATTTCATCACATTTCACAGTCACATTACAATAATACAAGAGGCCGAGGAGGATTTTTCTTGGCCAAGTAGCGCAAAGCACAGATCAGGTGTGTCATTCTTAAGTTGCTTGAAGGGTAACTAACCATGACCACCCCGAGCACAACACCAAAGCCGCAACAGCGGGCGCCGTGTTTTTGGTCACTGAGCCAGTGGAGAGATCACAAAG
>NW_017311474.1:0-901 GCF_000935625.1 Nanorana parkeri
AGCTGCTTAGAAGCTGGCATCATTGATAGCTCCACCAGTGAACGGTCATGCCTAATTCTACCACTGGGTTTCTATAAGGGTAAAATGCAGCCGCGCATGCGCAAAAGCCTAGTCTGGGGAAATCCGCGCGCACAAACGGAGCTGCGCGGAAAGACGTGCAATCGGCTGGCGCACAGGAAGTGATGCTGTTGCCTCAATTAAGTGACTATATGAGAACAAGCCTGCCTGCATCACATTGCTGATGGTTTTGTCAGCGTATGTGCCTGTTGCCTGTGCCTTTGTTTGGAATGCTTCTGCCCTGTTGACCCGGATTACCTTGGACTACCCTTCTGCTTGCTGCCTGCCCGGTTTGATCCTTGGCCTCTTGACCTACATACAAGAAGTCTCCAGCATGGTGTCTGCTTCCAATCCGTGGCACTCGTGCTGCTCGCTATCCTGCTGAAACTGCAGGGGTTGTAGGATACAAGTCGCAAAAGACGCCTCCTCATCTTCCGGTCTTGCCCTCAGGTATGTGATAGTTACATTTAATATGGAAACTAGGATTCTGAGCAAATGAATGAGAAACCTGATACATTGACCATAATAAAAGTTTTTAAAGCAGAACTCCGGTAAAATAATACATAGTGGCATAGTTCATGAGATTGAAAAAGGACACAGGTCTATGTAGTTCTGTGTGTGTGTGTGTGTGTGTGTGTGTGTGTGTGTGTGTGGTTGATGATAGAAAGAGTTTGAGTCTATAAGAGTTCCTATAGCCCTGTATATTATGCTCTCTGAGGAAGACATCCAACATTTTTTTTTTAACTTATCAACACTCTCTGCTGATCCCACTACCTAAGGAAGTCAGTTCCACATTTTCACAATAAAGTGCCTCTTCCACAATTTAAGATTAAACCTCTTCATG
>NW_017311474.1:3713-6210 GCF_000935625.1 Nanorana parkeri
TTTGTTCATTTCAGGTACAGGGCTCCTCTCCCTGTTAAAGGTGACCGCAAAACATTCTTCTTTCTAATTAACTATCATTCTTCACCAGTAGTGCGCTAATCCATTTCTTAGTCTTTTTTTAACCTCTTACTTCTTACTTACTAAGTACACTTTAAGGAGTGTACTGCAAGAATTTGGCCCTGATGGTAAAAAGAATACCTTCTCCCCTCAACCACACATTGTGGTTCCTCCTGCCGGATCATATGCACTGTGCTGACGTATCAGCCAGCAGTAGATATTTCACATACCAGGATTTTTTATTTTTGCATAAAATGAATGTGTATGCAGTATATATACTGTATATATATATATACACATACATACAGCAGATGACATGGGCACCTAAAATTACCTCGCACCAAGGTAGACACTGAGACCAGGTAAAGGAATATGTCACCCCAAGTTAGACAAGTACCTGTAATGTAACATACATATATAGGGTTAACTGCTTAGCAGTGTGTAAAAGAAGAAAGCAACTCAGACACAAAGCAGTCAGATATATGTTTGTTTTATTGGTTACATCAATTATAAAATTATCTGTGTTAAAATCAATGTCCTGTCCAAGCAAAAGAGGTTAGGTTCGCCTATTGCATCACTTACATTTGATGACCTCAGGCACACACTGTATCCTCGCTGTATGCTGTCAGAGTCATTAATATTAATAAATTGCTTGAATGCTCAAAGTTGCTTTACTGTATCAGGATATGTCCACCACTAATGTTTAGTACCATTGATTGCTGCTTGCCAGGATATATATCCTCCTTTTAATTATTATGTTACAATTACAATTCACATGGCCCTGTGATTAAAAATGTTTTAAAAACATATGGCCTATTCATTTTTGTTATAAGATTAGTAATAAAGAGTTTATAGAGATATAGGATTTGAACAATCTTCTTTGGTTTGACCCATAAATCTTCCATTATTATCTCTAATCATAAAGAGGTTATATTATGTTAACTTGTATATAAAGCCAAAAACTTTTTTTATGTTTTGGATAGGTGAAAGGTTAAAAATCCTTGTAAGATTTTATTGTTGTCTGTGTCCCTGTTAGAGAAATGTACTCTCATTGTGCTGTTGACTAGATATCCGCATTCGGGCAATGCTGCAAATCAACGAAAATCAGTTGATTCGGGGGTTTGTCCGAATCCAAAATAACGAATTTAATATATTCCCCAATATACTAAAATGACATTCGGGCATTTGTTTTGAGAACAAGTTGGCGGCCATATTGGCCGCCAGCATGTTTTGCGCATGCCCGTCGCCATCTTGGAGGCGGAGCATGTGACGTCACATGACGGTGACGTTACATGCTGAACAAGCGCATGCGCACCACCATTTTGAAGTAGATCTAGGTATATACCAAAATGGCGACGCTCAAACATGAGGGCACCACCATCTTGGTGTATACCAAGATCTACTCCAAAATGGTGGCGCGCATGTGCAGAACACGTCAGCGGCCGCTGTGGCCGCCACTCGTTCTGCTGTTTCAGCGTGCGGTTTCAGTTTCAGTGTGCGGTTTCGGATGCGGAGGCTCGCTGCCTCCGAATCCAAAACAACATAAAAAATTGTTTCCTTTGACGAAACGAATGAAAACATTTTTTGTTTTCATTTGTTTCGTCTGAAAACTATTTTTTTTTATTTCTCACTTCTTGTTGTATTTGGGGGACAGGAAGTAAAGGAACATTTCTGAGTGGACACTCTTGGAAAAAATGGACAGGAGTTTTAACTATTCCCTACTCTATCGAATTGTGAAGCTAGCAAGGAACTCAATGTTCCACTGCCACCGCTGTACCAAGTAGCACCTCATGACATTTACCTGGTCTAAATCATATAAAAAATGAAGAGAAAAATATCTTCAGTATGAGTTTTAATTGCACATTTCAGCTTTTGTTCTTTGACTGGTGATGGGCTTTAGATCTCTGGTAGATTTAAAGTAAAAACTATACTCAGGAGTTAAACCTTAAAAATGTATTCAAGTGCTTTAACTCTGAGGTGACGTCCAATGTATATCCAATCTGAACTTGTATTTGTACATTTGAGCTCTCTTTGTATTATTATTGTTGTTTGTAAAAATATACTATTTTTTTGCCAGTAAATTGTCTGGTGGGTGAGCTTATTCACATTTATTATAAAAAGTTATGTTGCATAGGGTCATTGTAAACACATTTTTTTCCCCATTGTTTACATGCACACTGGGACTTTCACACTACTCCAAACTCAGACCCTCTACATTCAGGGGAATGGATAAGTCCCGGTACACATGTAAACAATAGGATTTGCATATATACCGGTACTGCCACGACTCTAGCCATCCCGTGATTTATTTCTATAGGCTGGCTGCAAGCAGCTGTGCCCCACACCAGTGATTACCAGGTAGACAAATACGCCCAATCTGTACCCTGTACAGCTATTTCCAGCAATGTGCATGAGGTCTTTAAGTTCTTTGTACATACAG
>NW_017311475.1:0-944 GCF_000935625.1 Nanorana parkeri
GGAGTGTTCAGACCCCATTCACACTGAGCGACATAGAAATCACGTGACTTTGAGCGATATTGAGCGACGAGATGTGAACAGCTACATTGAAATGTATTGGTGAAGCTACATAGAGCGATATAGCGCGGAAATATGAGCGATATCGCTGCAAAAATCGCTCCATAAATTGCTCAATGTGAACGGGGCCTTAGTTCTCTTCAAACACAAAAGTTTTTCCAGAAGAGGAAATAAGTCGATTTTCATTTTCATGTGTAAACATAAAATATGACGCACACACACGACGCAGTTTTGTTATTGGAAAAGCAAAGCCGTATTTGTTTTCCTGAGTCTCTCCCTGAAAACAAATATTATCACTGGCGATCCAACTGGTAGAACTGGTCATACATAGTTACATAGTACTTGGGGTTGAATAAAGACACAGGTCCATCAAGTCCAACCCATATAGGTCCACGCATCTTCTCACTCTTAGGGATACTGGTACCCCCGGATATTACGCTCCCTCAAGAAATTGTCCAAACGTTTCTTGAACAAATCTACACTCTTGGCTGAGATGACGCCCGATGGCAGTGAGTTCCAGACCTTAACCGCTCTTACTGTATACTGAGATTACTGTCAGGATCCGCCCAGCTGCGTGATTGACAGCTGGCTCTGCCTATCTAGAGGCAGATCCAGCTGTACCCGCCCCCTCTGGGGGATCGGAGGTGGGGGGGGGGAATCCCTGCGAGGAGCCGTGAGTGACAGCTTCCAGCTTCCACCGCAATGAAAGGGTTAACTGCTCATTTTGGTCTACTCACCCAATCTTTGGGCGTGCCTGGCTGTTAGACCGGTCCCCGCAGCCATTTTTACAATAAGTGTCAGTTTATATCAAGCAGTCACTATGACAGCTTAATAAATTAACTTTTTTTTTTATTTTTAGTTATTATTAAGCTGCTCCAAACTTAGGA
>NW_017311475.1:5044-6206 GCF_000935625.1 Nanorana parkeri
CCCAGCATTGGTGTCACTGGCAGCAGTAATAACCCCCAGCACTGATGCCGTTCAGAGCAGTAATAACCCCCATGACTTGTATGAGGACAATATTTGCTTATCCCGGAGTTCAGTTTTAAAATGTATTCCCAGCACTGATCCCTGCTTTCCCCTCTCTCCGGTGCTTCCTTCTCCCCCCCTCCCCCCCCAATCATTTTCTGGGCTTTCATTCTTTGGCCACATGATTGGTCAGGCCCCGATGGCATAACCCCCACGTGTGCACACAGGAGTTACTTCATCCTGGCATGCCGGGTCTGTGTGCTGCGCGGCATACAGAGAAAAAGGAATTGCAGAATGGTAACAAGAAGCTGTGCGAGTCTCTTCTGTCATTAAAAGCATAATAATAATTTGTCTTTTTCCCCTTTTCTTCCACTTTAAGACCTTACAGAAGGAGGCTGAGAATTTAGGATCTAGGTTTGATGTGTTTTATAGTTGCAGAACATATTTAGGAAAGTTGAGTACTGTTGTGCTTGTAGTAGAAGAACAATGAATACTGAGCGCCCCCTGCTGTACGAGCTTTGTATTACAGTTGGTAGTGATGACGTATTACTGTGAAGAATACAAAGGGCTCACATGCTCCCTACTGTGGCTCTGTTAGTTCATTACAATGTTCTTACCATAATAAAGGTTCTGAATGTGTTGGGGTCTTACAAGTGTGTAAGGTCCAGCCTAAGGTCCTCCCTCTAATGATCTGTTTTTTCTTTTCAGCCAAAGGATTCCAATATTTACCTTATCCGCACCCCCACATGGTCATTACAGGTCCTGATTCCTCTATATAGATCTTTATTATCACTAGAGGGATCTCCAGCAGGAGGAAGGAGGTCCTGATTCCTCTATATAGATCTTTATTATCTCTAGAGGGATCCCCAGCAGGAGGAAGGAGGTCCTGATTCCTCTATATAGATCTTTATTATCACTAGAGGGATCTCCAGCAGGAGGAAGGAAGTCCTGATCCCTCTATATAGATCTTTATTATCACTAGAGGGATCTCCAGCAGGAGGAAGGAGGTCCTGATTCCTCTATATAGATCTTTATTTAGAAAGCTTTGTCCAGTTCTGGAGATCTCACTTAGAAAAATATATTGATAAGATAAAGCTTAAAAGAGAACTATGGGGGGGGGGGG
>NW_017311475.1:7491-8181 GCF_000935625.1 Nanorana parkeri
GACAGACTGAGGGGGGACAGACTGAGGGGGGACAGACTGAGCTTCCTCTCATTCACATACAATGCTTCCAATTCTTTAACCCTTTGTTGGGAGATCTGGTTTATAACTGATAACACTGGCGGTGCTACCAGGGTCGCAGCGGTCGCATTTGCGACCGGGCCCTGGCATTCCGCCACTTGGGGAGGGCTTAGTCTGAAGGGTCACCGGGAGGTGGTTTCTCTCTACATTCAGCCCTGCTACAGGCAAGCAGGGCTAAATGTAAGAGGAGTAGTTTTGTATGAGTGATTTCAGCGGCTATACAGCCAATGAAATCACTTGTATGCAGCCTGCTTCTGCTTGTCCGGGCCCCCTCGATGGTCCGCCCACCCACTCCCCCTCCCCCTCCCCTCCAGCTGCCTTCTTCTGTGCCTTCCGTTCTCAGCTCTGCTCTGTGATCAGTGACACAGGGCAGCTGTACTCGCAACGCTTCCTGTGTCAGCTGTCACAACCTGAGCTGTACAGTAGATAGAGCATGTGCTCTATCTACTGTATCGGAGGGCAGGCTCATAAAGAGACCCTGTCACTTCCGAATGCTATCACACAGGGGATCGTTAGCCCCTGTGTGATAGCAATAAAGTTGTGTGAAAAAAAAGTAAAAAATTAAAAAAAAAATACAAATTGATCAAATTTAAAAAATAATAAAACAAATTG
>NW_017311476.1:0-949 GCF_000935625.1 Nanorana parkeri
TACAAAGTGGGTGCAGTGTTGGTGGTGTGAGTGCACAGTGTGGGCAGTATGGAAGCACAGAGTGTATGGGCACTGTGTGTGGGTGCACAAAGCGTGTGGGTGCGGTGGGTGCATAGTGTGTGGGTGAAGAGAGTGTGCGGGCATTTTGGGTGCAGATAGTGTGGGTGCACGGAGTGTGGGGCACTGTGGGTGCACAGTGTGTGGGTGTTGTGGGTATACAGGGAGTGGGTGGGCGCACAGTGTGTGTGGGCGCTGTGTGTACAGAGAGTTTGGATGCAGAGTGTGTAGGTACAGTTGGTGCAGAGAGTGGGTGGGCGTTGTGGGCACACAGCATCCTCTGGATCAACAGTGGGTAATTGTGGGCATAGTGTTCTATTCAAACAGAATATGCCGAACACTTTGCAAATGAAACCTGGGCACATTTGCTCATCCCTACTTAGGAGTTTAGCACAACAAAACCTTCATAGAACTGAAGGACTCTTCATGTCATACTTTCTTAATAAATCACAAAAGGTTATTATTCCTCATTTTACAAATATAGGAGGAGCCATGCATGTCACTCCCATATAGCCCTTGGGCCAACTGTACATTCTGAACCACTGGTTTACAACACAAGTACATCCTAATACAGAATTATAAAGCTGTTTATTCCAAACTGCATATAATGTTTTCAAGCTTGTTGTGAACATCAGTACAGTGCATAAAAACAATGGGTTTAGAAGGAAGTGCCTATAGAACAGTGGTTCTCAACCTGTGTTACCGCAGGACCCACTTTTGTCCTTGGTCATTAAGTCATGGCCCAAAAAATAATTGAATTCCTGAAACATCATTTATTCCACGCAACAACTTGTACAGTGTTCAACAATGTATATATGCACATTTTAAACAGTTTATTTGATGTGGCAGTATAATTATAACTTAAAATAACACTGCCACACCAGTGAAGCTG
>NW_017311476.1:4877-6197 GCF_000935625.1 Nanorana parkeri
TTAGCTCCAGCGCCACCTCGAGGCGCTCTGGATCCTAACACTTCTCTTTTTGCAGATTATTTGGCGGAGGTTAGCCAGCGCCACAAAACATAGACACTCTTTCAACTAAACATCCGATTCTCCTTGGCTTATTCTGCCACTCTCCATGAGCAAACAGCGGAAGGGGAGAAGAAGGTGTTTACATCTCCCTCTGACGTCTATGTCTATCTGGACACAATGCACTCAAACCAGCGGAAAAAGGATGAGACTGTCACAACCATCATCCCGTAAGCCTCCTCCTGCTCCTAACTGAGCACAATCCCAAACCTGAATGCGCCCAAAGGATCCAGAGATGGCTTGCCACAGATGGTGGGTTGGGGAAGAATGTGACTCTTTCTTCAAGAAGGACCCCTAGGAGGCCGTTTCCGAAAAGGCCCTCTCGTAATCATTCCGGTTGGGGCTCGTTCTGGCACCATTGAGACTCCATCGATGGCAGATTTTTTATTTTTCTTTATTTAGCTACTTCCTAGTTCTTTTCATTATTTAGAGCCTCTAGCAAGTATTTAATAACCCACGTTTTGAGTGGCTATCTTAAGACCAGTAACCTCCCTACTCCAATTATCAGGTAGCACTCACCTAGCTTGTTAGTGGTTTGTGAACTACTACCTAACATCTGAATATCAGTCCTGTGTAGAGCGAGATGTGGGATATGTGTAAGTGCAGGTGGGAAAAAAGGAAGTCAATTCTTGCAGTATGCACATACTTGTTTGACAGCTTGCTGTCTTCTCTTGTTTTAGTTGTTCATTGCTTATCGATTATTTGTTTAGTATGTTTCTAAGACTCCAACCGACGACTCGGCTTCGCCTCACCTTGGTCATATGACGCCCTGTCCTCTTTTGGTTGCCTCTCCACCCCTCCATCATGGCAATTCACCTCGGATGAGGTGATCTTGGGTACTGTCACATTGTTTTGGTATTATATCTACTGTTTAGCCAAATGTTTAGAGAAACTAGATGACTACCTTACTGCAATTGAAAGTGATTTCCTGGAATGTTAAGGGCCTTCGATCTCCCCAAAAGCGATCCAAAGTGCTACGTCATTTGGCTAAATTGAAGGTAGACATTGCATTACTACAGGGGACACACCTCTCCGACTCAGATATAACACGCCTTCGGAAATTCTGGGTGGGGGAGTTGTTTGGATCTCCCGCTGTGGGTAGGAAAGCTGGGGCGGTCATATTATTTAGAAAAACATTACCTCTGCACATCATCAATTCATCGCACGACACGGAAGGTCTCCAAAGGAAAGGACCTCCACGATAGTTTTCTCAGAGATACTACC
>NW_017311477.1:0-414 GCF_000935625.1 Nanorana parkeri
TAATACCACCCCTCCTCATACAGCTCACCTGTACAGGTAATTCGGTCTGTTCCCCGCAATCACCGCCACTGGAACGTTCCACACCTTGTTGGCTTTTAGCTGTGTTAAAGGGACAGTACAGAGGATCTCAGTGACATTCGGGGTCTTACCTTCATATAAACGTCTCCCGGCCTATAGATGGTGCCCCACCCCATTACAGGTAGATGACCCCCCCCATTACAGGTAGATGACCCCCCCCATTACAGGTAGAAACCGCCACTGGAACGTTCCACACCTTGTTGGCTTTTAGCTGTGTTAAAGGGACAGTACAGAGGATCTCAGTGACATTCGGGGTCTTACCTTCATATAAACGTCTCCCGGCCTATAGATGGTGCCCCACCCCATTACAGGTAGATGACCCCCCCCATTTTTGGT
>NW_017311477.1:1808-3800 GCF_000935625.1 Nanorana parkeri
GATGAGAAGCCCCGCCCCCCAGCAATACTCACAGGAATGGGGTTGAATTCGATAGGCGTGGGGTCCTTACAGCTGCACACACTGCCGTACCCCTCCACCTTGCTGCAGAACCGCTTCCTCCTCCTGTTCAGTTCCGTGTCCGGCCAATTACATTCCGCATCTGGAGAGAGAACAGGTCACATGACCAGAGCTCGTTAGAGGCGGAGTCCAGAGACAGGTCACATGACCAGAGCTCGTTACAGGAGGAGTCCGCAGACACGTCACATGACCAGAGCTCGTTACAGGAGGAGTCCGCAGACACGTCACATGACCAGAGCTCGTTACAGGAGGAGTCCGCAGACACGCCACATGACGGTGGAGTACACAGACGTGTCACATGACGGTGGAGTACACAGACGTGTCACATGACGGTGGAGTACACAGACGTGTCACATGACGGTGGAGTACACAGACGTGTCACATGACGGTGGAGTAGCTCACCCTCCGGAGGAACGAGTTGAATGTCGGTCTTCAGCAGCACGGGATCCCCCCAGGTGGACAATGCCGGCGACTTGGAGTATTTCTCTCCGTAGATTTGTCCTGAACGAATAAAGAGGACACTGAGGACCGTATGACCGGACCCGTGACCACACGGGACACGTATGACAGGACCCGTGACCACACGGGACACGTATGACAGGACCCGTGACCACACGGGACACGTATGACAGGACACGTATGACCGGACCCGGGACCACACAGGACACATATGACCGGACCCGGGACCACACAGGACACGTATGACCGGATTGGGGGACGAACAATTTACCTCCTTTCTTCACCACGAACGTCCACATGTCCCTCCAGCCCAACGTTGCCGCCACCTGACTCCCCAAACTCTTCAGCAGGTTCCTCGCCGTGTCTTTAAGATGAAAAGATCCCTCGTCCTGGAACACAGGGACCGATCACATGACAAACAACCCCCCCCGAAATATGACACCCCCATTGTCCCATAAGAGGCTTCCACCCACTCCCCCAATATGGAAGCCCCTCCCCCCCAGTGATGGTTTCCAGCCTCCCAATATGGAAGCCCCTCCCCCCCAGTGATGGTTTCCAGCCTCCCAATATGGAAGCCCCTCCCCCCCAGTGATGGTTTCCAGCCTCCCAATATGGAAGCCCCTCCCCCCCAGTGATGGTTTCCAGCCTCCCAATATGGAAGCCCCTCCCCCCCAGTGATGGTTTCCAGCCTCCCAATATGGAAGCCCCTCCCCCCCAGTGATGGTTTCCAGCCTCCCAATATGGAAGCCCCTCCCCCCCAGTGATGGTTTCCAGCCTCCCAATATGGAAGCCCCTCCCCCCCAGTGATGGTTTCCAGCCTCCCAATATGGAAGCCCCTCCCCCCCAGTGATGGTTTCCAGCCTCCCAATATGGAAGCCCCTCCCCCCCAGTGATGGTTTCCAGCCTCCCAATATGGAAGCCCCTCCCCCCCAGTGATGGTTTCCAGCCTCCCAATATGGAAGCCCCTCCCCCCCAGTGATGGTTTCCAGCCTCCCAATATGGAAGCCCCTCCCCCCCAGTGATGGTTTCCAGCCTCCCAATATGGAAGCCCCTCCCCCCCAGTGATGGTTTCCAGCCTCCCAATATGGAAGCCCCTCCCCCCCAGTGATGGTTTCCAGCCTCCCAATATGGAAGCCCCTCCCCCCCAGTGATGGTTTCCAGCCTCCCAATATGGAAGCCCCTCCCCCCCAGTGATGGTTTCCAGCCTCCCAATATGGAAGCCCCTCCCCCCCAGTGATGGTTTCCAGCCTCCCAATATGGAAGCCCCTCCCCCCCAGTGATGGTTTCCAGCCTCCCAATATGGAAGCCCCTCCCCCCCAGTGATGGTTTCCAGCCTCCCAATATGGAAGCCCCTCCCCCCCAGTGATGGTTTCCAGCCTCCCAATATGGAAGCCCCTCCCCCCCAGTGATGGTTTCCAGCCTCCCAATATGGAAGCCCCTCCCCCCCAGTGATGG
>NW_017311477.1:3835-5931 GCF_000935625.1 Nanorana parkeri
TGATGGTTTCCAGCCCCCCAATATGGAAGCCCCTCCCCCCCCAGCGATCCCACAGAAGAGACCTTGATGGTGAAGATGAGGATCCGCCCCCGGGCCACCATGTTCAGGAACAGAACCATCGCTTCATCTTCATGGGGGGAATACGTGTCAAACACTCGCCTCGCCATCACATGACCCTGCAGGGAAAAGTCACATGACCTCATCAATCGGTAGAATAGCCACATGGAGGAGGAGAACCGCCGCGGTGAGCACCGTACCGAGGCCTGGTTCAGTACCATGACATGGATCCCTCTCCCCTGTTCCCGCGCCTCGTCCTCCAGAACCTGCAACACACAGAAGAGTCAGCGACCGCATGGAGTGTGCAGCTTCCCCGCAACGAGACCGCACGCATAGCGCAGCTTCCCCGCACCGAGACCTCATGGAGTGTGCAGCTTCCCCGAGACCGCATGGACAGCGCAGCTTCCCCGCACAGAGACCGCATGGAGTGCGCAGCTTCCCCGCACCGAGACCGCATGGAGTGCACCGCTTCCCCGCACCGAGACCGCATGGAGTGCACCGCTTCCCCGCACCGAGACCGCATGGAGTGCACCGCTTCCCCGCACCGAGACCGCATGGAGTGCACCGCTTCCCCGCACCGAGACCGCATGGAGTGCACCGCTTCCCCGCACCGAGACCGCATGGAGTGCACCGCTTCCCCGCACCGAGACCGCATGGAGTGCACCGCTTCCCCGCACCGAGACCGCATGGAGTGCACCGCTTCCCCGCACCGAGACCGCATGGAGTGCACCGCTTCCCCGCACCGAGACCGCATGGAGTGCACCGCTTCCCCGCACCGAGACCGCATGGAGTGCACCGCTTCCCCGCACCGAGACCGCATGGAGTGCACCGCTTCCCCGCACCGAGACCGCATGGAGTGCACAGCCTGACCGCATGGACAGCGCAGCTTCCCCGCACCGAGACCGCATGGACAGCGCAGCTTCCCGGCACCGAGACCGCATGGACGCCACTCTAGGGACAGTCAGATATATTTGATGGGAACTTGTGAGAAGAACATAAAATATCGGTTGATTCTGTCTGTGGACTACAGGACACCTCCCTCCTATGTTATGGAGCTGAGGAGAGGTGTTCTGTAGTCCTGAAGTGTGAGCGCACGCACCGCGGTCCCGTCCACCGCCATGTACACCTTGGAGCGGCTGGAATAAACTTCCACGTCCAGAACTCTCTTCCCTCCGGCCGCTCGGCGAGGAAATTCCACGTTCTGGACGTTCTCATCTGAGGAGAGAAAACAATCCCAATAATCAATATCGGCGTCATGTGATCAGCGACGACCCCTCCCCCCGGCCGCCATCTTTCACTCACCGTAGTCCTGGCCCATCTCCTCCTCGTTCACGGCTCTTCGAGTGTCCAGGATCAGCTTGATGTTGACGATGACGGTGACGAGGAGGAAGAGGACGGCTCCAGTCTATGGGAGTGACAGATGACAGATCAATACGCCGATCAATACGCCGATCACTACACAGATCAATACCCCGATCACTACACAGATCATAACGCCGATCAATACGCCGATCATTACACAGATCAATACGCCGATCATTACGCCGATCAATACACAGATCATAACGCCGATCGATACGCCGATCATTACACAGATCAATACGCCGATCATTACGCCGATCAATACACAGATCATAACGCCGATCAATACACAGATCATAACGCCGATCGATACACAGATCATAACACCGATCACAACGCCGATCATTACGCCGATCATTACACCGATCATTACGCCGATCAATACGCCGATCAATACGCCGATCAATACGCCGATCAATACGCCGATCATTACGCCGATCAATACGCCGATCAATACGCCGATCAATACGCCGATCAATACGCCGATCATTACGCAGATGAAGAAATATGGAACAGCAAAGCTGAAGTTGCGTGTGGGGTGGGAGGACTACAAGTCCCAGCATGCCGCGCGGTTACCTGGCACATCCTCCGCACGGCCCTGTGACTGCTCAGCTTGTACTTCCAGGCCAGATACCAACTCCGCTTCTTCTGGGGGAGGGGGGGCTTCCCGTGGGGGC
>NW_017311477.1:5979-6194 GCF_000935625.1 Nanorana parkeri
GGCCGGGGTCCCAGTTCTCCATGGCTTCTGGGACAGGCCGGGGCCCCTGAGGGCCGGGGGCCACCTGTCTGTGTCCTCTACTCATGCGGCTCCTCCGTTCCCCGAACTCCGGGGGGCATCAACACTGCGGGGGAGAAACATGACATCACTGATCACCTGACAACTACGCTGGCCCCTCCCCCAGTGATGTCACACAAGGCTGTCCCCTCCTCCCC
>NW_017311478.1:0-1212 GCF_000935625.1 Nanorana parkeri
AAAAAAAAAGCGATGAAAATTCAACAAATAAAAAGCGATGCAACGTTGAGGGAATATATATAAGATTAATGGGTCAGCATTTAAACCACAAGAGAATGTATTGAGAACGTCATAGTCTGATTATATGGCGGAGTGAAATAAATTTATAGAAAGTACACTGCTCAGGGCAAATCTAAACATTAAAACCAGTTACATCAGAAACCTACATTAAGTCTGGGGGTACTACTTGTTGTAATGCCTAGGTGCCCGAAAGAACAAAAGAGCCCCATTGAGTAGGCTTCAGAGGAACTTTAATTCTAGGACTTGACTTGAAGCATTAATATTTGCATATTGAGTGCTTTGCATTTGGAACTTCCAGTGTGCTCAGGAAGCTAAAATGTGGTACCTGCAAGTACGTCTTTATTTGGATTTTTATGTCAATTTCACTAGCAGTCAAACAGGTTTATTTTGAAGGAGACCCTGTTAGGTTAGAAATAGGGAAATTGCCATTTCTGACTTTTTTGGGGGGAAGGTGCAATCTCTGGGATTGTCATTCTGGTATTTAATTTTCTTAGAGCCCATTTCTAGGTAAAATAATACCCCCCCAAATCCTTACCTTCTACACAATTACAGACTTTTTATTAAAAAATTATTTTACCTCTAATGCAGCCTTTTACTCACCTCCTGTCTACCATCTGTGTCCCTCTCTGGTGTCTCTTTTGCTTGTGGAGATCGGTAATTTAGCACCATTGTGCCTGGGCTGACTAGTCCCCTTATTATGATATCACCTGCTCTACACTCTATTGGATCCAAAGGATACTCCGCCACTAGGCAGATAAGTGGCGCGGGCAACAACTGGGGCACCTGAAGAAGGAATCTGTAGTAAGGAAGAGAGGTGACTTGTGGCCCAGTATGTCATATGACCATGGATTTAGGTACAGTTTTTGGGCTTTGAGATTTGGATTTTTGGGCTGCAGCAATATGAAGGGGATATGGTTTGTGAATTGGGGAGGAAGTGCATGGCTGTAGTAGAGCTTTAACAGTCCAGTTAAGGTGCTAGCCTGGTAAACTGCATTTGCATCTGTCTTCTCATGTCTTTAATACTGCAACAATAAGATCTACCTGCCATAATTACTGATTTTTTGGGGTTCCTAACTAACTTTGTATATTCCAGATCCTCGTGTCATGTATCTCTTTTTCTTTCTCTCTCTCTCTCTCTCTCTCTCTCTCTCT
>NW_017311478.1:4988-6191 GCF_000935625.1 Nanorana parkeri
AGAAAGCTGGTTGGATGACCAATGAAACGTCTTCAAGAAAACTACAGCAAGTCCAGTTGTCTTGACTTCTTTTTTACAGATAGTTTCTTAAAACTCTTTTACTGCTCATTAATATGTGAATGTCCATAAGCTGGCCACAGTTTTACTATGAACACACCTACTTGATAGCTGAATAGGAAGAAATTACCTTAGTTTCGTGCACAGATTTAGAACAGGTTCTTCTGTACCAATAATTGGGTGAATTGTAAATAGGCACCCAGCTTTTATGCTTTTATTACATGATGTTTTGGATGTGATAGCATTTATTGCTGTGATTATGTAGTCATACACACTTCCACAATGAACAAGCTTTTACATTTAGTCTACTCAAACATTCAGCACATACAGTAATCTGATCTTTGTATATAAATGCATAGTCACATAGGCATCTCTCTCATCAATATTAAAATATCTGCGTTCCTGCATATACAGTAGTTACCCTCAAAGAGCTCCAGAAAATAACTCTTTAAGACTCTATAAATATGAACTTTATCTTGCATAGTGCTGTGTGTACAACATATTTACAAAACTTTCATCCATTTATACTCAGCTCTGCTGAAGCCTTTAAAGTGACCCTGTCACTATAGGGTCGTAACTAAAGTAACGGCAACCGGTGAAAATAAATGCTGTATATTTTAGTGACCTGTGTGTTATAACTTCACTGTATTGTTAATCTGAACTGAAGGCAACTGAAGGCATCCAGGAGGAAAGGGGAATGTTGTTGCCCCCAAGAATGTGTTGACTGTTTGATATGGTCTAACTGTGAACTATGAAATCTCTTGGGCTCTTTCACCTTATGGTTTGCTGCCCATTTGTGAATATTTACATTTTGTGCTGCAGGTATCCAACACTTCCTGGTGTCTAAAATACCTGCTCCCCATGCTTTGCTCTGTGGTTCTTCCCACTTACTCTATCCTTAGAAGCACAAGCATCTAATTTGACACCTGAAGATGGACTCCAGGACCCTCTGGGTGATGCGATCAAAAATTTGGGTAAGTAAAATGGTCTTTGAGCATTGTTCTTGTTTAAAGCAACTTGAATAATTGTGGTAGGGGAGCTAATGCCCGTAGTTCTGCATTAATAACTATGTTTAAAGGAGAATTATAGGGAGAGTAAAATATAATCATCCCCATAATTAGAGCTGACGTGTGACACTGCAGCTGT
>NW_017311479.1:0-6150 GCF_000935625.1 Nanorana parkeri
AGACTGATGGTGTGGCCCCAGGGTGGGGGGTATTCTTCCAATACTGATGGTGTGGCCCTGGGGGGGGGGGTATTCTTCCAAGACTGATGGTGTGGCCCCGGGGAGGGGGTTTATTCCAGGACTGATGGTGTGGCCCCGGGGAGGGGGTTTATTCCAGGACTGATGGTGTGGCCCCGGGGAGGGGGTTTATTCCAGGACTGATGGTGTGGCCCCGGGGAGGGGGTTTATTCCAGGACTGATGGTGTGGCCCCGGGGAGGGGGTTTATTCCAGGACTGATGGTGTGGCCCCGGGGAGGGGGTTTATTCCAGGACTGATGGTGTGGCCCCGTGGGTATATGGGAGCGCCGGGGCTCAGGGACACTGGATACAATGTAACAATGTCGGGTTCATCGTATTTATTGTGCTATACTGATGGAGTGGGGGGGGGTATTCTTCCAAGACCTATTCCTCTTCAACAACATCAGCTCCTCCCCCTCAGCCATATTTAGCTCCTCCCCTTCACCATCATCAGCTCCTCCCCGTGGTTCATTTTGTGTAATGTCAGAAAAGCAGAAATGACTTTTTCTTCCATAGAATGTTCCGGAATCAGAGGCGGCAGATCCAACTATTGCGAGTTCTTCCTCCGGATTATTATATGGAGCTCACACTCTTGTCTTCATTGTGTAAACCCAGCAGACATCTCAATGCAATGTGTATGCAGCCTAGTGACGTCACTGCCATCGGTCTGAGCCCCCGGGACATGACGTCATTCCGAATCAAACACATCGAGATCAGTGGCTGATATCAGCGCACTTTCCCGCCCAGCGTGTGACAGGTCACATATGACGTAATAGGCTGGTTGCCCCGCCTCTATCCTCCCCTTTCCTGCCTCCTATCACCACTGCCGGAGTGTGACAAGCGGCAGCCCCGCCTCCTGCACTCAATCAGAAGCCGTCTTCTCTCACACCGGACGTGGTTCTCTCCCGGCTCCCCGCGTTCCGTTACACGGCTGGTACCGGAGGAAAGGGGCAGAAAGCCGCTGAGGTAAACGACTGAGCACAACGAAGCCGCCGCCTGCCTCTGGAGAACTTGGCGCCAAAATTCAAATTTACAACAGCTCCAGAGAGGATCTTCTAATAAGGTGATTGGGCAAAGAGTGGAAGGTTGCTATGGTTACTTCTCACTACCGAGAGCAGAGAAAAATGGTTGGCTGTCAGACAGGAGAAGGGCGGAGTCAGCTGGTGAGGAGATGTAATGTATGGGCGATCCCTATAGATGACGCAGTCCCGGCCCGGAGACCCCCACCACAGATGACGCAGTCCCGGCCCGAGACCCCCACCACAGATGACGCAGTCCCGGCCCGAGACCCCCACCACAGATGACGCAGTCCCGGCCCGAGACCCCCACCACAGATGACGCAGTCCCGGCCCGGAGATCCCCATAGATTGGGGGGTGCAGAGAATGTGATGACTGTGTAGGTCACAGCGCTGACTGGCGGAACGGACGGGGGAGGGGGCGGGTACAGCCTCTAGATAGGCAGAGCCAGCTGTCACTCACGCAGCTGGGTGGATACAGACATGTTGGGATCCGGCGAGCTGTAGCTCCCTATATACTGAGCTTTGGGTGACGGGAGGACGCTAGTATATGTCCCCCATAGATTGGGGGGTGCAGAGAATGTCATGTGATGTGACTTGTTCCTCCTGCAGATCTCTGGTCCGTCCTGTCGGGGGGCTGCGATGCTTCGGGAGCAGATGGAGGAGTACGTGGAGGTGAGCCGGGAGATTGTGAAGGTCATGATATCTGACAACGCTGCTGCTCCTCTGAAGAAGAGTTTGGACCGGCAGGAAGCCATCATCACGTCCCTCATAGACACGGAACTCCAGGCCTCGGATCTCATCAGAGGTGCTCGTCCCCTTATTGTGTCCCCCCGGGGTTTGCTCTCCATTACATCTGTAGTGCTTCTGCCATGCAGCTCTGGGGTCCGAATCCCAGCCAGGTCACCATCTGCATGGAGTTTGCATGTTCTCCCTGTGCGTGTTTCCTCCGGGTACTCCGGCTTCCTCCCTCACTCCAAAGACATGCTGGGAGGATCATTGGCTCCTGTATGTATAAACGAGGGGACCTTAGATTGTAAGCTCCTCGGGGTTATGCACATGTTACATATCACTGCGAGCGTCGGAGTGAGAGGAATAATTCTCCGCCCACCAATCACCGATAACGCCAAACTGATGAGCAGTACAAGCATTTAAAGGAGAACTACGAGGGGAGTGAAAATCACTGATCCTCATAGTTCAAGCCGACGTGTTGCAATGAGACTGTCACAGGTCGGCTCCATAGATCGGGAAGTGAGAGAACACATACCGGCACTCGCTCACTTCTCCATCATATCCCTGCAGAGAGCCGTGACTGTCACTCACGGCTCCCTGCAGGGATTCCCCGCGCCAATCCTCCAGCGCTGACTGGCGGAATGGGAGGGGGCGGGTACAGCCTCTAGATAGGCAGAGCCAGCTGTCACTCACGCAGCTGGGTGGATACAGACATGTTGGGATGCGGCTGCTGCGTGTTGGGATGCGGCTGCTGCGTGTTGGGATGCGGCGAGCTGTAGCTCCCTAAATACTGAGCTTAGGGTGACCGGAGGACGCTAGTTTGTGTCCCCCCCACGACCCTGAGGAGAACTATGGGGGAAAGCCCTGACCTCATAGTTCTCCTTTTAAAGCGTCGCGTATGGTCATATTTGGGTCGTGTAGTTTTTTGCGGGTGACTTATTTTAGTCCTTGACGTGTTTGCTGTCTATTCACCCGACATGACCCCGACTTTTATATTTTACCAAAAATATGGGTAAGAAATGTTAAGAAACAGAGCGCAACGTCCAAACTGCACCACATGGAGCGCGAGCTGCAAGACGTCTCTGAGAGCAACGCTGCCAAAGAGACCAACATCAAATATCCTTTCCAAGCCAGAGCTCACATGTGGCCCTTCTTTGTCTGACCCCAGGGGCCCCTGTACAATGTAGTGTGGGAATTCAGCACAGGGATGGTGGGGGCCCCTCATAATGTACAGACCCGGGAACTCAGCACAGGGATGGTGGGAGCTCCTCATAATGGGCACAGCGGGAGTACAGACGCGCACAGGGATGGTGGGGGCACCTCATAATGGGCACAGCGGGTGTACAGACCCGGGAACTCAGCATAGGGATGGTGGGGGCCCCTCATAATGGGCACAGAGGGTGTACAGACCCCATAACTCAGCACAGGGATGGTGGGAGCTCCTCATAATGGGCACAGGGATGGTGGAGGCCCCTCATAATGGGCACAGGGATGGTGGAGGCCCCTCATAATGGGCACAGGGATGGTGGGGAGCCCCTCTGATTGGTGTTTTTGTATTATCTGAGTGGTTGATTTTCCTGATCCTGGACACGTTCTTGCAGAGGGAGGTGGAGGATTTGAAGGTCTTGGAAAATGAAGTTATGGAAGTGGAAAGAGAAGCTCAGGAAGACACCACGGTGGTCATCCCCTCAGCCTTGTGAGTACGGGGGGGGGGAGTTATTCCCTGACTTCCTGTCTGGACGGGAAGTGATGATGGGACATTTGTTATAGGAGGACACAGCCGAGGAGATCTGGACTGACTGGTTTATAGCGCCACCTTCAGGAGTCAGAAATAGGCAGAAAAAACAAAGCTCGGCCTATGGTGGCCCCTGACATTGGCCCCCGACACTTAGAGCCAGCCCAGTGCCGTGTCTTTGTCTTCTGCAGCTGATGATAAGGATCCTTGTTGTCTCCCCGGCTCCTCCATCCAGCACATGCAGATCCTCGGCTACGTCGGGTTGGCTGTGACGGTCCTGAATCTAGGGGCAGATGGGCTTGGCTGTGGCAGGAGGCGGCCTGTCCTGGGGGAGGGTTGGTCAGTACATTGCTGTGGGTCCGGGGTTCCCCTTCTCTTCCTAGGGCTGGATCAGCTTTTGGGGGGTTTTGTTTTCTGTCTCGGGTGTAGAGTCCGCTCAGTCTGCTTCTCCCGGTGGCTGCGGTTCCATGTGGTCGCCCAGGGTCCCGGCGGTCACAGATCAGGGGCAGTTCTGGTGTCCTTGGGGCGTGTGGGGGATGGGTCACCATGGCATGGGGGGTGTTCTTGACTCCCTTCTACTTCCCTGATATTTCCGGTGGCAGTGACCTGTCACAGTGCTAGAGAACTACTGCTCTCATTGCTCCAGGTGCCCGCCCTGTTAGTCCCTGAGGTTGTGGCTACTTTCTGTGGGTTCGGGCTGCGGCATGTCATGGGGCTAGAGAACTACTATGCCCATCGCTCCAGGTTGTCGCCGTGTCAGTCTTGGTGTTTTATGGCTGATCTGTGTGGTGGCATATTGTAGAGCTGGGAAACTACTGTGCTCATCGTTCCAGGTGGCCACTCTGTGTGGGACCCGGCAGCCTCACAACCGATGCCCATCCCTGGGGTGGCGACCTCTCTGGCTGCACATGGCGGATGGGGTTCTGTGCAGGCTGCTCTGCCCCCCCTTTTATGGCGTTCCTGGACGCACCGGTGGCCATCTTTGTTCTGGACTGGTGTGTGATGATCCTCGGTTCTCTGTGTGTATGGCTGCTGCTTTGGGTGCTTGGTCTGGGGGGGCTGGTGTCCTTGCAGGGAGATGAAAGCGGGGGGCCTGCTTCGGGCCTACATGTGTCCTCTCCCTCCTGAGGTTTGTCTGCCTGTGTCTTCCTGGGGCCCGGTGAGTGGTACGGGTACCTTCTGGCTGGAGGGGGATGGTCAGACGTGTGAGTGCCGAGGTTTGTGGGTCTATGATCTCTGCTTTTGGGCATTCTGGTGGTCTTGTGGCCCATGTGGTTTAGGCCATTCCCAGAGCAGGCAGAAGAGTCCTGGGGGGGTAGGCTCGGTGCCCCCCTTTTACGTGTCATGACTGGGTGTGGTTATCATCGGCCCGTCCTGCTGGGACGGTTTGTCTGACAATGCCGGGCACTCGATATGTGGTTTGGTGGGGACTCTGCTGTGTTATAGGTCAATGGGGGGGTCCTGGTGCCCACTTGGCCTGTCATAGGTCAATGGGGGGGTCCTGGTGTCCACCTGGCCGGTCATATTTCAATGGGGGGTCTTGGTGCCCACTTGGCCTGTCATAGGTCAATGGGGGGGTCTTGGGGCCCACTTGGCATGTCATCTGTAAATTGGGGGTCTTGGTGCCCACTAGGCCTGTCATAGGTAAATTGGGGGTCTTGGTGCCCACTTGGCCTGTCATAGGTAAATGGCGGGATGCCCACTTGGCATGTCATCTGTAAATTGGGGGTCTTGGTGCCCACTAGGCCTGTCATAGGTAAATTGGGGGTCTTGGTGCCCACTTGGCCTGTCATAGGTAAATGGCGGGTCTTGGTGCCCACTTGGCCTGTCATAGGTCAATGGGGGGTCTTGGTGCCCACTTGGCCTGTCATAGGTCAATGGGGGGTCTTGGTGCCCACCTGGCCAGTCATAGGTCAGGGAGCGTGCGGTCTGTGATGGAGGAGAATCTTGTTCTGTCCCCTCCATGCATCATCCTTGTACACAGTATTCCTGGACTGGGAGTCTACCCGGGACTATTATTCCTCTGCTGTCTGCCAACTGCAGTTTTTTAACGTCGAGGTGGGTCCTGGGTCGGCCTGGCGGGTCCTGGGTCGGCCTTGCCTTAGTTGGTGGGCTCTTGGGTCTGGAGTGGGTGTCTGTGCTGCCTTTGTCCTCTCTTTTTCTGTCCAGGGGTGGACGCTTGCATTGCAGTGACTGGACGCAGGGGAGTATGGTGTCCCTGTGCTACTGTTGGGGTTTTGGAGCTGGGCCAGCATGGTCTACACTGAAATGTCTTGTTTCTGGTTGGGACCCTTGTACCGGTAGTAGCGGGTGTGGGGACTCTGCTGCAGGACCATCGTGGGGTCTGTACCTTCCTCCTCGGTGGACCCTCCCTTGTTTATTCAAGGTGGAGGGTGTTGGGACGATGGCTCTCGTTGTTGTGGTTCTAATCCGGTTCTGCTGTCCTGAGGGCTGTCATCGTGTTTCTTCATCTTGTTGCAGTGCAGATTTTGTAGTCGGGGTCTTGTTTGGTGTTGGTGATCCCACGTGGTTCTGCCGGGAGTCCGGCCTTCTGTTTGAGGTAGTTGGTGCTGCGGTCTCTGGCTCGGTGTAGTTGGCTTGGGGGTAATT
>NW_017311480.1:0-469 GCF_000935625.1 Nanorana parkeri
AGAGAGAGAGAGGAAGTGGATGGGGGGAGGGAGGAAATGGAGGAGAGAGAGAAGGAAGATGGGGGAAGGGAGGGAGGAAATGGAAGAGGAAGAGGACGGGGGGAGAGGAAACCCCACACAGCCAGTACGGTTCACCTTGGGTCTTATATGTGTCCTCCTCCACCATTTCCACGCAGTCCTCTTCATTGTCGGAGTCCACATAAATGTAACCTGTCACAGAAGAGAGAACGTCATCATCATCATCATTTAGAGGTAAGTTCCACCCAAAGCTCTTTTGCCGGTCTGGTGGGAGGTTGTCCGCGGAGCTCACACATTGATAATGAGACAGGTAGGTGGGACCTCTCATACCGACCATAGGGACTGTAAGATGTCCCCTTCCTCCCCCGAGAGATATGAGTATCAGGGAAATAACACGGAAGACTCTTCGCAATCACCAATCAACGTAAAGCTGAGGTTTCGTATTCTGACA
>NW_017311480.1:611-1114 GCF_000935625.1 Nanorana parkeri
CCCCCAGATCCAGAGGAGGAGCGGCCTCCATGGAGTGAGGAGCCGGAGACTTATTAGTACATATGAGAGCAGAGTCCTGACTGGAAGATGGAAGATCCCGAAGCTCGTCCTCAACATGCTCCAAATCCATCAAGAAAAGAGGAAGTAACCCTATTGGAGGAATCCCCGGAAGTCATTGAAGGGCTCCCCGTGTCTCTCTGGGGTTACCTCCAGTAGAAGACTCATCTACATGGAAGTCCTCCTCCAATGAGCTCGGCCTTCCGCACGGAGCCAGAACCTCTCCTCTGTAATCAGGAAGCCACCAGGTGAGAGGAACTGGAGTCCAGCGAGGGGCCCCTATTGGGATCAATGTGCACCAGGTCTACACTCACAGCATTGTCCAGCACAGGGACCTCTTGAAGGAAGGACTCCCATCCATTCTCGGTGGTGAAGACGAAGTGGTATCTGGATGTTGTCAGAATAGAGGGAACCACCTGTCCTGGCTGACTAGAAGGTGGATCGGG
>NW_017311480.1:1413-2119 GCF_000935625.1 Nanorana parkeri
CCCCCATCCTCTGGAGCCCCACCATCCCCCGAAAATCCCAGACCCATCCCATGTCTCCTTACCTCCAGGATCTTCCTTATCAGAACTTCCAGTTCCTCCACACCGAGCCTCGGCCTTCCATCTATCCACAACTATCCGAGGAGAGAAGAGAGAGGAATACAAACTGATATGTAAAAAAAAGTTGGAAAAATGGCATTGCTGTATAATGTATTGCTGGGAGTTGTAGTCCTCTAAAGCTGGTGGTATTCTGCCTTGCTCTCTATAGCTGGTGGTATTCTGCATTGCTGTATAATGTATTGCTGGGAGTTGTAGTCCTCTATAGCTGGTGGTATTCTGCATTGTGCTGTATAACGTATTGCTGGGATTTGTAGTCCTCTATAGCAGGTCCCATTCTGCATTGCAGCGATGCAGAATGGGACCCTCTATAGAGGACTACAACTCCCAGCAATACATTATACAGCAATGCCATCATTTGGGCTACAAATAATAATGATTGTATTTAATAACTCACCTTCACCTCCTCTGGCTGTTTCCTGGTGGGGGGAGGCTGCAGAAAACCACCCCAGTGTGTGTGTGTCCATCTCAGACAGCGCGCCAGTGCACTCAGGCGGCTGTTTGCTGCGCCCTCGCGGCCGAGGCCCGCCCCTGCAGTGCCTGCAGGCTTCTCTTTTTATTCTCCGCTCCCTCCTCAGTGTCCGGCGGCCGG
>NW_017311480.1:2344-4626 GCF_000935625.1 Nanorana parkeri
CTATCTACGTCCTCAACTTCTATCACCCCGGAATGCGGCCGTAATTTGCTCATCTTTAACCTAATTATGATGTCAGAGGGGGCGTCACTTGTCTAGAAACCCCGCCCCTGTAACCAGCGGGAGACGGCAACGTTGGATTAGAAATCATTTTGGGACTTTTCCTTAAAATTCCAACATTACCGTCTTCCTTGAGATTGAAGCCATTTGCTGACACAATGATAAACATAAAGTCCTTCACTGATGACATCACCATCTGTACTGAAAACACACCAAACTGATCATATATACTGATATGTTTCAATAAGTACAAACACATTATATATATAACAGATCCAACTACATACAGCACAGCAATGACCTATACACATACAGCACAGCAATGACCTATACACATACAGCACAGCAATGACCTATACACATACAGCACAGCAATGACCTATACACATACAGCACATGTATGTGTATAGGCCATTGCTGTGCTGTATGTGTATAGGCCAATGCTGTGCTGTATGTGTATAGGCCATTGCTGTGCTGTATGTGTATAGGCCAATGCTGTGCTGTATGTGTATAGGCCAATGCCTTGGCTGGCGCTCGTGCAGAAAGTTTCTTCAAACTCACCGGCCCAAGTGGCTCCGCCGGCTTCCGGGAGTCCCGTTGGGGATCTGGTGACGTCACCGGACTCCTCCCCCCCTTCCCTTCGTTAGCAGTCACGGACATCGACGTCACCGGACTCCTCCCCCCCTTCCCTTCGTTAGCAGTCACGGACATCGACGCCACCGGACTTCTCCCCCCCTTCCCTTCGTTAGCCGACGGAGCCACTTGGGGAAGGGGGGGAGGAGTCCGGTGACGTCACCGGAGAGGGGAGTGTTGTCATTAGCGATCAAAATAATTTTAATCGATCAAAAAGTTGAACGATGAATCGAGAAATGAATCTTTAATTTCCACAGCCCTAATATATATAAAATGATTCAGTTGAGTACATACGCAGACGCTTCATGCCGGACTAATAATACCATTTATCTCAATGAATAATACTTTTATAATGAGATCTTTTTCCAGCAATGAAAATAATATCATAGACGTCTCTTTTGTTGTCTTTGTTAAGTCTGAGACGCAACAATCTCATTCTAACACAGTCTGGTACCAAGGTCAGTCCTGTTGTCTGATACCCGCACAATGTACCACCTGTGACCAGGGCCGCCCTGGTCTACTCTCCCTGCCGCCCCAAGCCCAGGTACCGCAATACTCTATACTATATTTTTACATTTTTTTAATCACTTTTTTATTGAATTATTTCTTTTTATTTTTTAGATTTTTATTTATCTTATTTACTTTTTTTATAATGTTTTTTTAATCTTATTATTGTTTATTTTTTAACATTATTTTCTTATTTTTTCTTAATTTGTTTCTTATTATTTTTTTACTTTTTAATCACCTTTTTATTATTTTATTATTTCAAATTATTATTTTTAAAATTTTTATTTATACATTTTTTTTTTAATCAATGTAATTTTTTCCCCACCTAACTTTATTGCTATCACACGGGAGAAAACAATCCCCTGTGTGATAGCATTTGGAGGTGACAGGTTCTCTTTATTGACCCCTGTCACCTCCAATACAGGAGTTCTAGCTCAGCGCTGTGCTGGGGCTGGAGAGGAAAAGCACGGCACAGAACAGCACGGCACAGCACGGCACAGCACGGCACGGCACGGCACGGCACAGCAGGCGGGAGAGGAAAAGCACGGCACAGAACAGCACGGCACAGCACGGCACAGCACGGCACGGCACGGCACGGCACAGCACGGCACAGCACGGCACGGCACAGCACACTGTTTACATGTGCAAAAGTAAATTGGATTACAATTGGAAACAATTCACTCACTGAAGGGAGATTATCTTGTAAGAGATTTTCTTGCAGCAGTTGTTGAACATTCTTCTTGATAGAAGTGGGAGGACTGAGCCGTGTCTGTCCCTTCCCGGAGCGCCCCACATTCCGGAGTCTGTCCGTTGCTGGATCAGTGACTGGAATCCACTCTGTATGTGTACAAGGCCGAGAGTCCGTTCCAGCAGTCGCAGGATCCCCGGAACATTCCAAAGGAGGAGACTGGTGACATGTGAGTCCTACCCACAAATGGGGGAGGTTCCGGGAGGCGGATCTATGGGCTGCATCAGTCCTTGTAGAACCCCTGCCAGGACTTCCAATGGCACTCGTAGAACCCCTGCCAGGACTTCCAATGGCACTCGTAGAACCCCTGCCAGGACTTCCAATGGCACTCGTAGAA
>NW_017311480.1:4644-6146 GCF_000935625.1 Nanorana parkeri
CCCTTCCCTTCGTTAGCAGTCACAGACATCGACGCCACCGGACTCCTCCCCCCTTCCCTTTGTTAGCAGTCACGGACATCGACGTCACCGGACTCCTCCCCCCCTTCCCTTCGTTAGCAGTCACGGACATCGACGCCACCGGACTTCTCCCCCCCTTCCCTTCGTTAGCCGACGGAGCCACTTGGGGAAGGGGGGGAGGAGTCCGGTGACGTCACCGGAGAGGGGAGTGTTGTCATTAGCGATCAAAATAATTTTAATCGATCAAAAAGTTGAACGATGAATCGAGAAATGAATCTTTAATTTCCACAGCCCTAATATATATAAAATGATTCAGTTGAGTACATACGCAGACGCTTCATGCCGGACTAATAATACCATTTATCTCAATGAATAATACTTTTATAATGAGATCTTTTTCCAGCAATGAAAATAATATCATAGACGTCTCTTTTGTTGTCTTTGTTAAGTCTGAGACGCAACAATCTCATTCTAACACAGTCTGGTACCAAGGTCAGTCCTGTTGTCTGATACCCGCACAATGTACCACCTGTGACCAGGGCCGCCCTGGTCTACTCTCCCTGCCGCCCCAAGCCCAGGTACCGCAATACTCTATACTATATTTTTACATTTTTTTAATCACTTTTTTATTGAATTATTTCTTTTTATTTTTTAGATTTTTATTTATCTTATTTACTTTTTTTATAATGTTTTTTTAATCTTATTATTGTTTATTTTTTAACATTATTTTCTTATTTTTTCTTAATTTGTTTCTTATTATTTTTTTACTTTTTAATCACCTTTTTATTATTTTATTATTTCAAATTATTATTTTTAAAATTTTTATTTATACATTTTTTTTTTAATCAATGTAATTTTTTCCCCACCTAACTTTATTGCTATCACACGGGAGAAAACAATCCCCTGTGTGATAGCATTTGGAGGTGACAGGTTCTCTTTATTGACCCCTGTCACCTCCAATACAGGAGTTCTAGCTCAGCGCTGTGCTGGGGCTGGAGAGGAAAAGCACGGCACAGAACAGCACGGCACAGCACGGCACAGCACGGCACGGCACGGCACGGCACAGCACGGCACAGCACGGCACGGCACAGCACACTGTTTACATGTGCAAAAGTAAATTGGATTACAATTGGAAACAATTCACTCACTGAAGGGAGATTATCTTGTAAGAGATTTTCTTGCAGCAGTTGTTGAACATTCTTCTTGATAGAAGTGGGAGGACTGAGCCGTGTCTGTCCCTTCCCGGAGCGCCCCACATTCCGGAGTCTGTCCGTTGCTGGATCAGTGACTGGAATCCACTCTGTATGTGTACAAGGCCGAGAGTCCGTTCCAGCAGTCGCAGGATCCCCGGAACATTCCAAAGGAGGAGACTGGTGACATGTGAGTCCTACCCACAAATGGGGGAGGTTCCGGGAGGCGGATCTATGGGCTGCATCAGTCCTTGTAGAACCCCTGCCAGGACTTCCAATGGCACTCGTAGAACC
>NW_017311481.1:0-303 GCF_000935625.1 Nanorana parkeri
CTCATGTGACGTCTCTCTGTGTTCCAGGCATGGTGATCCTGCGGGCTCCTCTCTATGTACATGAGGGAGATGATCTGACTCTGAGGTGTCACCATCGTTATGGCTTTCCTACACAATTCACAACATTCTGCAAGGACAATTCTGTCATTCAAGGCCGGAGAGAAACATCTGAATTTCATGTAGGAATTGTGAACACGACGTACAGCGGGAGATACAAATGTACAAAGAAAATTATTTAAAGAAGAATCATATGAGTTATGACACTTTCAATGATGAAGATGTTATCAATGTACAAAGTAAGTC
>NW_017311481.1:1551-4259 GCF_000935625.1 Nanorana parkeri
AAGAACAGATACTACACTTGATCTTAGCCAAAAGGCGGAGACGATCATGTGACTTACTCCATAATGTCCAACAATACAGAAGATAAAATGACTGATACAGTTTGTGTTTGTGATCATTTTTTTAGAGCTATTTGCAGTTCCAGAGATAACAGTGACCCCAAAGTCAGTGGTAGAAGGAGATCACATGACCCTGACATGTGACACGAGGCTCAGTCCTCTCAGACCGAGGACAGAACTGAAATTTGCTTTCTACAGAGATGGACGGAATGTCGGAGAATTCTCTTCATCGAACCGATATGGAGTTCAGTCCGCTCAGGTGAAGGACTCTGGGAAATATTCATGTGAAGTGACAACCAACAGTGTACAGAAGAGGAGTCAGGAGATAAAGATCCAGATAAATGGTGAGTCAGTCACGGGACCGGCCGGGGGATGGAGGAAAGTTATATAAACCCAAATCACAAGACTCGGGTACCTTAGTGGGTTATGTGGTGTAGGCGGACATTCTGTGAGAGACTATTCCCTCCTGTGGTGACAAGTCTTACATGGACCCAACAGAAGGAGAAGAATACAGTGATGTTTAGCTATTACTGTACTCTTCAAGTATAGACTAGGGATGAACTCCATAGCATCTTAGCATAACCCAAACCCTAACCCTAAGGGATGCTCACCCACCCAGTCACCTGTGGGATGCTTGTGCTTGTCATTGACCTTATATTATTATTATTACATAGGTTTTTTATAACGCCAACAGTGTGCGCAGCGCTTTACAATGTAAGGAAGACATTACAATCACAATACAATTCAAGACAGGATGGTAAGGAGGGCCCTGCCCGTGAGGTCTTACAATCTGAAAGAGGAGGGGGAAATGATACATGAGGAGGTAGCTGTGTGGGGGATGAATTGTTTGAGAATGTTGGGATCGGCTTCCCTGAAGAGATGAGTCTTAAGGGATCGCCTAAAGGCAGTCAAGGTGGGAGATAGACGGACAGGTTGGGGTAAAGAGTTCCAGAGGATGGGAGAGACTCTAGAGAAGTCCTGGAGGCGAGTATGGGAGGAGTGGACGAGGGAGCTGGAAAGCAGGAGGTCTTGGGAGGAGCGGAGGGGACGGTTAGGGTGATACTTTGAGACGAGGTCTGAGATATAGCCGGGGGCGGAGTTGTGGATGGCTTTATAAGTGACTGTTAATATTTTTTATTTTATCCTCTGGGCGAGTGGAAGCCAGTGCAGGGATTGGGCACATGGGCATAATTGGTCAATGTAATTAGCCAAATGTAGCCATGTGGCCATATAAGGTCAATGACATCACTGCATCCCGTCCCTTTGCTTATGTGCAGCTGCAGGCGGGGAACTCCAATTGGATGGCAGCAGAAGGAGTTAGTCTCATACAGAATGACAGATGGTGACACATGTGGCTGTCCTTGAAGTGATGGGATTCTACTAAATCTTATGGATGACGCCGGATAATGTTCATATTTTATTATTTTATGTCAATGAACTCGGTGGCTTTGTGTCTTCTTTCAACCTGACTAACTATGTAACAATGTCGCCCATGTTTCTTTGCTTTTCCTTAAAGTTATGCTTCAGCATCGGCTCCAACAAAGCTTTCCAATAGGTTTTCCAGCCTCACAGAAGAATGTATTTGTATTTGTTGCACTGATTTATCTGGAAAAGAATATCATATATGTTCCTCCCTGAATCTCCTTCTCTGCAGAGAGACCAAAAATCATCAGAAACCAATATCCGGAGGTAGAAGGGGATCACATGACCCTGACATGTGACACGAGTCTCAGTCCGCTCAGACCGGGGACACAACTCCAATTTGCTTTCTACAGAGATGGACGGAATGTTCAGGAATTCGGTTCCTCCAATCAATATGGAGTCCAGTCCGCTCAGCTGGAGGATTCTGGGAATTATTCCTGTGACGTGAGAACATCGGATGGCAAAGCGAGGAAAAGTAGTCACTTCCTCCCGATTGTGATAAAAGGTGAATATGATTTATTCCTGAAAGACCAAAAATCATCAGAAACCAATATCCGGAGGTAGAAGGGGATCACATGACCCTGACATGTGACACGAGTCTCAGTCCGCTCAGACCGGGGACACAACTCCAATTTGCTTTCTACAGAGATGGACGGAATGTTCAGGAATTCGGTTCCTCCAATCAATATGGAGTCCAGTCCGCTCAGCTGGAGGATTCTGGGAATTATTCCTGTGACGTGAGAACATCGGATGGCAAAGCGAGGAAAAGTAGTCACTTCCTCCCGATTGTGATAAAAGGTGAATATGATTTATTCCTGAACAGATCACAATGATACCGCCAGCCTCAGGATACAAGGCGTCCTGTGCAGAGTTATAGATGTCACCCAACCCGTACAATTCTGTCCTGCAGATGCTGGGGAAGCTTCTAGAGATTTATAGGGAGGGGCAGCAGAATTTTATGGAATTTCTATACCTGATATTGCCTTTTCCAAAGTTTTTAAATATTTTGGGCAAAACCAATTGATAATAATTAGAGAAAAATTGTTCCAAAATGTATACAGAATATAAATACTCATTCAAAAAGTTATTTTTTTAATATTTTCCTTAGAGCTGTTTCCCACCCCGGTGCTGAATATAAGGACTACTGAGGTCTTGAAAGGAGACATCATGACCCTGACATGTGACACCAGTCTCAGTCCGCTCAGACCGGGGACACAACTCCAATTTGC
>NW_017311481.1:5380-6144 GCF_000935625.1 Nanorana parkeri
CCACACCGGGTATTTCTATGCTGCTAGAAACAGACTGGAAAGGACTTCATAGTCTCAGTTGTGATCTTTGAGGATGAATGATGTCACAGTACCAGCGGATGCAGAGGTGAGTGTTGGTTTTGTTTGAAGCTCTGTTACTGCTTGTGAAGAGTCTGTCCATAGTCCGGGCACAGGGTCACTTTAAGGACAAGGGGAGTCCAACATTCATAGAACGGAGGAATCAGCTGATCATTATATACATCTAATTGTACAATGTCTTCCAGATTACAGAACAATGAATGTGGTGCGTCTGGTGCTTTCCTTCTTAGTTCTATGCCTGACATGTGGATTCCTCATCCATCACGTGAAGACTAATAAAGATCACGACCAATTGGAGGTGGAGCCTGAAGACCTTTCTTTGCATGAGATGAAGTTATCTGTGATCCCTCCACCATTCTATTTTACTTTCACAACTTGAAGTCCAACTCCGAGCACAAAAACTTTACCGGGGTCACCACATTTCTTTGCCTCAAAAGTACCCCGTCATGCCGGCTTTCTTCTATATCTGCTCGTTTATATCCCGGGATTAGTACACATTACACTGTAGTCGCTGTGGCCGCTCAGATGTAAGCGCTGCAGTTCTCATAGACTCCAGCGCTGGGGCTGTGTCTCCGCCATTCACAAAACACACAGCCCCCAGGCTTCATTTCCCGAATGGCCTTCAGGACACAACATTGGGTCTCCAGTCATGTCTATTTATAATCTCTGGCTACACATTGCCGCTC
>NW_017311482.1:0-585 GCF_000935625.1 Nanorana parkeri
TAAGTTGTACCTCCCCCTGTTTCCTGCTAAATGCTTGATTTCGGTTCTTCAAATTGACCACCACATACACATCTGGACGTGTGCACTATCTGAGCAAAACATAAAGAGCCTTTAATGGACAATAAGGTGTGAATGTAAAATGTATAAGACTAATTCATGAATAAGACTAATAAATTATCCCTGTCAGTCCAGCCAAACAACCCACCAGCTAAATACACTATAAACCTCAGAAATTGTGGTAGAGAAATCACAGCACCTATGTAACCCCCCCCCCAAAAAAAACCCCCCCAAAAAAACTTACTTGACTCCCATTTTAAAAACCGAAAACATATTAGCACTATCATTTGTAATTATGATTATTGATCAGTATTGGCAGTATTGGTTGAAATAACAGATTAGCCACATACTGCACAGTGTATGGGGCAACTCAAACACATGGGTGCAGCAGTGTCAAGAATGTCCACTCTTTAATCCTATTCTGTTGCAGAGTGAATGTATTTTAGAATAACTGAGAATTCTATTTTACCTTATTTAACATATTTCTAATTCTCTTAAAGGAGAACTATGAGGTGAGTGCTTTTCACT
>NW_017311482.1:4721-5469 GCF_000935625.1 Nanorana parkeri
ATGACAGCTGACTCCTAACTTTTGAATTTTTCTCTAGTCTAACTGGCAAAAGCTGGAAAAGTATCTTTACATGTACTTGTACCGAGTGCAGTACTTGGTATCTGAACATCCCTAATGGAAATGCATAAAAACAGATAAACACATGTAAACACACTGGAAATCACTGCAGCGCATCTGAAAGCCCATTTTAGGCTAAAAAAACGCTCCAGAACGCGGTAAAAATATGACAAAAGGCAATGCACTGTGATCTGGTCTGGAAAATGGTGTGAACCTGGCCTATGGCTATGAACATTTTCAGCAAGTACAGAAAATAACTGAAAATAACTGAGCTTGCCACAAATTCAATGCCCTTGTCACTTTATGTGAATTGAACAAATAATAATATCGTCCTTTCAAGCTACCCACACCCATGTAAACAAGACAAAAAGAGGAATACATGTTTGCCATTCAAACTCAGAGCAGCCTGGGAGACAACCATAGCTCCCTCCATAGATACAGTGGAGGCATAGGGCTAGCTATCCTAGGACAGTTAATGTGTTATTTGCAGGATCACCAGAGGGAAAATTAAGGGGGGAAAAAAAACATGCAATCAACACATCCAAGGACTAGTAAGCTGCAATATAGTACATTTGTGTTCTTGGGTTTAGATACACTTTAACTGTAGCCCTTCATTTTTTGGGTTTAGATATTGTGACAGAAAGCAAGGAGTGGTTATAAATGGGAGGTATGTAAGACCGAGCCTTTTAGA
>NW_017311482.1:7115-7449 GCF_000935625.1 Nanorana parkeri
GAACCGAACACGGGGGTGTTCGGCTCATCCCTAATGACTAATGCTCTTTGTTCTGATTTATTAAATAAGTCGGGTGTGGCCTTATTCCATTGAATAGTTCAAATTCATATGTCCTACCATACGGATCCTTGTTTGGGCACTTCCTGTTACAGGGTGTGTAACAAAGGGCTAAACTCCCAGTTACATTTTTGTTAAGTTTGAGAGCTTAGCTTTTCAGATTTGTGGGTGTAGTTCAATAATACAAAAAAACACACAAGCAGTACAATAATAACATTTACTTAGCTTAGGTACAGTATATACAGGCCCGGATTCCCCACAAGGCCACCGAGGCCCG
>NW_017311482.1:8361-9605 GCF_000935625.1 Nanorana parkeri
CAGTGGAAAAAAAAGGTTTAAAAAAATGTTTAACAAAAAAATAAAAAAATAAAAAATCACATATCAAAGCAATTTAAAAAAAATTAAGTCCCCCAGCAGCAACCCATTTTGTAGGCTTTAACTCAGCTTCAACAAACTTACACTCTGATAGGTGAACCCTCCAGGTGCTCTCACACAGCAAAACAGTCTGTTCACAATCCAGAAAGTGTTGAAAGTGGAACCAGAGCCCAAACTTTTCCCAAATCTTGGGTTGTCCTCAGAACCGGAATAGATGGGAAATCTCCCAATGAGGGCACTAGTTCTGGTCTTATTTCCTGTTGTGTCTGTCAAACAGGAAGTGAAGGGAAATCTCACCAATGGGGCACAGATGACAAAAAAAGCAGCCAGGGGTTATAACTCCCTTAATCTATCCAAAACGCTTTGGCTTCAGTCCTACTTTAGAAGTACTCGGCACATTCTCTTTCTTTGGGGCTTTCCAGCCCTTCTACAATGAGCATTCTGTGAGAATACAAATAATAAATATATTTTTTGTGGATTATACTAGTGATAAAAAAATGCTTTTAATGATTTTTAAGAAAAATAGAATTGTATCAAAGAATGTATTGGAGATCTTAAAGGTGTCACCCAGTGGGACGTTATCACACGTGCGTGACATCATGCGCAATTAATTTTCGGGGACCGTCTTTGTGGTGGACGCTGGCAAAGGATGTTCATCTGGCAGTATAAGGTATGCCTCTGGGTCCCTTCCTCTCTTGCGCAGATGTCAGGTTCTTGGTCCAGTTCTAAACCGAGCAAGCCATCTTATGGACGTGGCGTTACCGATACGGAAAAAGGACAGATATACAAAAGAAGGGCAAAATTAGGACCCACCGCTGGATGATCACATGACCGTGGCTTAAGGTAAGTGTAAAGGGGTTTTAGAGCTTTTTTTTTCTTCATCATAGCGATTAGTGAGAAGGGGATGGGAGGATGCACTTTTTTTTTATTCTGTAGTTAGGCTTTAGGATAAAGAATTCTCTTTGCAACTTCTTTGAAAAGTAAATTGTGCAGTCGCTTATGTTAGAAAAGAGCTAAACCATTAAAAATGCTAGGAAGAGGAGCTGGAGAGACTTTGCATGTTTCTTCTGTCGAAAGAAAAAACAAATATTTCCCCATGCATTATTTATTACTTTGAGTACTGCACATTGCCTGTGGAAAATATTGGAATAGGATCTGGAGCACATAAAGGAGGGGGGGGGGGGGGG
>NW_017311482.1:13796-14504 GCF_000935625.1 Nanorana parkeri
CTCTAATCAACAAACTCCATTTCTTAGATTCACAACATTGTATACTATAAAGATAGATTTGGGTACTATGTAATAGTATTAGTTGTGTTTGCCTCTCTGGCCAAATGTCCCTAGTCATCTCCTGATTCCCAGTTTTGTACACATTTCACAGAGATTAAAATGGGGAACTGCTTTTCCCTATGGATGAAAAAGAGCTCTAGAAACTATCTCAATAAAGGACGGCAGGAGGTACATGTAATATGTTAAGTACAATTACCTCTGTTCTGTTCTTTTATAGGTGCAGCTCAGCTAAAACTGTGCACAGAGCACAGTGGTACTGGTACCATTCTTCTGGTCCCCACTATTTTCTGAAATGAATAGTGACTACAAATAGTTGTTCTTTGTTGTGACTAATTCCTTTAAAAATAAGGAATCAGAAAGTGGAAAAGGTCAGAAGAACTGAACTAATGGTCCCTCTGAGCTCCGGGCAAGGTTTTCAGAGAGCTATATCTTGGAATGGACAACCAATCTGTCCTTTTCATAAATAAATTCATGTATTTCTCCTTAACAAAATGGTGCATTTTTCTAATTTATTTAAACAATTGAATTCTATTCAGTTTAATTTACACACATATGAAAAACAAGTCTATTACCGCTTTCTTTTATTGTCCAGTGTATCTGGATAGGAGGAGAACTGAGCCAGACTTCACAGGTCACATGATCTCCATA
>NW_017311483.1:0-2143 GCF_000935625.1 Nanorana parkeri
ACTATGTAAAACTTCTATCTATACTAACTTCTACAACATATCCTATGCCCCATTGGGGCGGCACACTATACACTGAGTGGCCAGATTATTATGACCACCTGATGTTTGTAGGCAAATTAGCTATAATTTCACGCTGAAGTTGCTAGAGGGCCAGACCATTATAAATATGGAAGCATGTTGTTTACCACGACAGTAGAAGTGATTTTTTTCTGAAGATATGGGTAAACAACGCGATTTAACAGCCTTTGTACGTGGGATGATTGTTGGCCCGAGCAATGGAGCGAGTATCAGCAAAACAGCAGAATTTGTTAAATGTTCAAGAGCAGCTGTTGTTAAAGTGTTTAAAGACTGGACTGTCAGCCGAAAATCTGGGTCTGAACGTGCGAATTGTGGCCGTCAGCGACTAGTCAATGTTAGGGCAGAACGGAGATGTCACGGTCTGGGGACCGGGGCACTTGGGTATGTGAGCTTCGGGGTTTGAGGAGTTGGTAGGAGTCACAGACAGGAGGGATATCTGGGATGTTGGTCACAGACAGAGAGGAACTAATGGTCTATGCATTCTCAGGACGCACTAGAGGTACAGCATCTAAGAAGGGCCAGGTATTCGACAGAGCCTCTAGTGGTGAGGATGATTGGCTGCTGGACACCTTCCAGGTTACAGCCCAATAGCGCACCCACACAGATGCAAAGGACTAGTCGAAGCACCGGGAAACTGGATACAAACAACAGGTAGTGAAGAAACTTGTAACCAGGAGGAGGAAGATAGGAACAGTGGCACACAATGAGAGAAAGAGAAAGTCACAAGCAAAAGGTGCAAAACGCACAGCAGAACAGACTGAAAATGGTAGCTAAACAAGGACAGTCGGGAAGGGTGAGTAGCTTAGAGGCACACCTAGGAGCAGGAAGGTGTAACTTACAAAAGTAAGCAGGAGATGTGCGTTGCACATGCATAAAGAAGCACAAAGGGATGTATGCACATAGTGGGTGTGCAGACAAGGACGAATCCAACACAGCCACAAGGTAAGAGGAGAGCACAGAAATAAAGGGGTGACAGCAAAGCATATAGGACAATACACTGGTAGGTAAGTGACGGAATTGAAGTACAAGAAAGCAAGTAAATAGGAGGAAGCAACACACAAAGGCTGAAGAGGGAAAACACAGTAGAAGTGAGGCAAAGAAGGCAGTATAGAGAGACTCACAGCACACATTGTACCATAGGAAAATGGGCACTTGTGCGCATGCGTGCGCATCAGAACGTACGCGCACAGGCGAGCTAATCTCGTGCACAGGAAGTAATGCAGTACCTCTGAATCGATCTCCCTATTTAAAGCAAGCACAGCCTGGGCTTACCGGTAGTTGCTGGATGGTCTTTCAGCTGTTCCCTGTGATCCTCTTTGCTCTGCCTGTTCACTGCCCTGCAACTTCACCCGGATTGTACCCGACTGCTCCTGATTGCTGCCTGCCTTCTGACCTTGGAATTGTTACTGGAACTTGCCTCCTCCTCATTCCTTGTACTGTGCTGCCCGACTGGTGTGACCCTTGGCTTGTCTGACCTCGATTCTGCCTACTGCTTTGGTACCCTGCTGTCCGCCTGTTGGCCTTGGCTGTGCACTACCGGATCCTGATTCTGGACTTCTGCCAGGCACGGTGTTGCCCCATCCACTGGCACCCGTGCTACCTGCTGTTTCCCAGGCTCTGTTCCCATCCTCAGAGTTTGGGGGACACAAGGTGCAGGGGGAGCCTCCTCATCCAACCAGACTCCAGCCAGGTACATGATAAGATGTTTGGTTGGCATTTTCACAAGCTTTTCTGGATTGTGTACCTGACATGCTTCACACCTTTGGCAAAATAGTTGAGCAAAAGTAATTAACCTTGGGGCTACGTAGTGAAAGCTGTCTGTAGAGATTATTGCTGCTTTGGACAGATGAAACTGATCATGTGATGCCTCAGTTAGATAAAAATACAGCATAAGAGGTGTACAAAACTGACCATCTTCATGGGCCCAAAGTCCATCATCTCTGATTTCTCCACTCTGCAATTAGAATGATCTTTTTCTAAAAAAACAATAACATGTTATTTCATGTAATAAAAATAGTGATTTCAAATATATATACACTATATTGCCAAAAGTATTGGGACACCC
>NW_017311483.1:5538-6142 GCF_000935625.1 Nanorana parkeri
TGTTTAATTTCTCTAACATTGACCAATATCACTTTATAATTCACAAGAATACACTATAAATCTTTCCCAAACTCTAGAGTAAGCAAAACTTAAATTTAAATGTGCAAATTAACTTGCATAGATGTCACAATTAAAATCCAACAGTTACCCAAATCACAAACTTCAGGGCATCCCACTAATTTGTAAGTTTAGGTACTACAATTAAGGAAGCAAGAACATCTCTTGATATAATTCTAGATCACATTTTCATGACCCATACGATAACAATTGACTGTGGTCCTTTAATCAGACCTGATCCAACTCTTTTCTGACGCACATAAAAGCACAATAGTGATAAGTAACAATAAGCAACAAAACAAAAACAAGCTGATACTCTGTTAGCTACTGTTAAGGCTAGGTTCACACGTGCACTACACCCAGGGCCACCGTCAGGGGGGTACGGCCGATACGCAAGTAAGGGGCCCGGCGCCGCCTGAGGGGCCCGGCTGGGTACCTTACATGAGTATCGGCCGACGGCCGTACAGGTGACTGGCAGGAGGTGGAGGCGGCCGGGCCGCCTCCACCTCCTTGTACCGTTTTAAGGCCTGTTCACACCACTTGCAGT
>NW_017311483.1:7184-10633 GCF_000935625.1 Nanorana parkeri
TAGCAAGCAGTAGATATATGCAAAATGTTTTTTTTTTAAACGCTTTAAAAGCGGTTTAAACTTACCGCCTCTTTGCGGCGTGCTCCCGTCCGAAAGTCCGAAACTGCTCGTGTGGCCGCAGAGCATCTTGGGGTGGGACCCATACGCAGTTCGGATTTTCGGCCAGGAGACGAGGAGAGATGCAAGGTAAGTCTATGGACGCGTGCACCCGCATGCAGACACCATGGGACAGGAAGTGCCAGCAAGGACAGAGGAGTCAGCGCTGGATCGGAGACCCGCAGCAGCGCTGGAGAGAAGGCTGAAAAGGACAGAGGAAGAAGAGGAAGATCGGATTAAAAGACATCATTTAAGGTAAGTGCTTTAACCTCCTGCCGTCCACCCGTTAAGAAAAAACGGACGGATGGCAGACTCGCATTGGCGGGTTGCCGTCTCCAGACGGCATTTCGTTCCTGCTCGCGCGCATCCTTGCCGATCTCCCTACGTGCTGTGAATGCAGAAGTGATGTGTATTACATCACTTACGCATTCACCTGTCAGTCATCTGGCTGCTATAGCCACAGAGAAGAAGCTGATGAAGCAGATCTCTGCTTCAACAGCTTCTTTTGGGGTCCCCAAAAGAGATATCTAGAGACCCCTAATGTCTCCATAAAGAGGACCTGTCAGTGTGCCTTTACTAAAAGCAATAAGTGTAAATAAATATAAATAAAAAAAGTTTAAAAAAATAAAAGTCACAAATAAAAAAAGTAAACATCAATCATTGTTAACACTAAACTGATGAGCGATAAAAGCTTTTAAAGCGTCGCCTATGGCCAATTTTGGGTAATGTAGTTTTTTGAGGTTTTGCGCGCTTGCGCAATTTTAAGGCTTGACATGTTTAGTGTCTTTTTACCGAACGTGACCCCGTCTTTTATATTTTACCAAAACATTGGGTAATAATAAATGTTTTAGAATTTAATATAGGGGAAACCGTTTTGGTTTTTTTTCTGTAATTTTTCCTTAATATATTAAAAAATAAAAACCCCAGGGGTGATTAAATACCACCAAAAGAAAGCTCTATCTGTCCCCCCAAAAAAGGTATAAAATTTATTTCAGTACAGCGTTGCATGACAGAATAAATGTCAGTCAAAGTACCGCAGCGCTGAATACTGAAAAATGGCCTGGATGGGAAGGGGGTTTAACACCCCGGACCCCGGAAGTGGTTAATTAACATTGGGGGGGACTTCCGGTTCCGGCGCCCTATGGATTAGCTGTGTGCGTTTCGGCTCCGACACAACACACCAGGAACACAGGATAAATCAAGACGTCCGGATTATTTTTTACCTCATACGGCACTACCGTATCACGGAGACCTGCTGCGGGTGATGGACAAGTTCCTCCCCCGCTCGCAAATCAAAAAAAAATCACTCTTACCAGACACCTCACAAAGGCGCGAGAAATCCAAGATGGCGGATCGGGAAGCACACATACAGCCTGTCCCTGCAGAGCCTATGGGTGAGTCACCAACTGTCACCTCAGATGTAACCATCGACTATCAACGTCTGGCGACGGCGGTGGCGTCACATTTAAAAAATTATTTCGCTGCCATTATAGCAGAGTCTTTGCAGCAGCATATGAGCCAAGTGACACTTACTCTGGAAACTCATGAGACTCGTTTACTGGCCGCTGAGAATAGGATTAGCACACTAGAAGACCAAACTACTGCCTATACTGCCACCCAGGGGACATCAGCCAAACAGCTTCACTATCTGCTGGACAAGGTGGATGATTTAGAAAATCGCATCCGCAGAAATAATCTCCGCCTCATCGTCCTACCCGAATCTGTACCACCGGCAGAGCTGACTCACTTCTGCTCTCATGTCATCCCGCAGGCTCTAGGCCTTGCCTCCCCCTGTAAAGTGGAGAGGGCCCACAGGATTGGTCCGCCCAGAACAAATCACCATGCAAGACCGGTTATAATCCGTTACTTGGATTTTGCTGACAGAAATGTCCTTCTACATAGCTACAGGTCTCAAAAAGCACTGAAGGCAGCTGGATTCAAACTTTTATTATTCGCAGATTATTCAGCACAGGTGTCCAAACAAAGAAAGGCATTTGTAGTCTTGATGGGGGACTTCAATTACCCAGACATCAAATGGGCCAATGGAACTTCGGGTTCGGCGAAGGCGGGGCGATTTCTAAACATGTTGCGCGACAATTTCATGGACCAGATGGTGGAGACTCCTACCAGAAATAAAGCCATCCTAGATCTAATTATCACTAATAATGCAGAGCTAATCGAGGATATTGTAATTGGGGAGTCAGTGGGTAATAGTGACCACAATGCGATTACTTTTAGTATTGAATACAGAAAAGGGAAGTGGACTGGAAAGACTAGAACCCTAAACTTCAGAAGGGCCAACTTTGATAAACTGCGCAACCTAGTGGGGTAAATAAAATGGGAAAACTTATTTCACAACCTAAACACAGACCAGATGTGGGATTGTTTTAAAAAAACACTGTATACTGCTACTTCAAAGTGTATACCTTTAGGGAGCAAAAGCAAAAGATCGAAAACTAAACCTATATGGCTTAATAAAACTGTAAAACAACACGTCAAGGACAAGAGAGCGGCATTTATAAAATATAAGACGGAGGGGACGGCATTGGCGTTCTTTAACTACAAAGAATGTAACAAAAAACGGGGGCGGAGCTTGCGCATGGCAGCGGACGGCAGCTCTTTTTGCTAGCTCCTACATACCGGGCCAGGCATCTGATCAAAGTGCCTTTATCCATCTCTTTATCGACCTACAATGGGCCCTACAAACAAAAAGAAGGCATCGGGCTCAAAACAAACACCTTCTCGACCTGCCAAAACGGATATCGAGACCTTCTTTCAGAACTCTCAGGATTCCCAGGGCCGCCGACGTACTGGCAACATGGCGACCAAACGTGGCAACCCTGCCTCTCCAGTCCATTCCTCTGCACACCCGGAGGATTCCCCTGTCTCCTCTCGGCTTATCGCAGCATCCTCAGATAAAGACCAGGATGAGGGGGAGTTCCGCCGAGCCCTCACCCATCTACCTACGAAACGGGACATAGAAGCTCTCTTCTCCCGCTTCGAGGCCCTGCACAAGAGGGACATGGCAGACCTGCGGGAGGCTATACATGGCTTTCATCGCCGCATGGACGCGGTCGATGAAAATGTCTCCTCTCACCACACAGCTATTGTAGAGCTCCAGGTACACGAACCACGCATCTGAACCGACCCGCAACAGAGACCCTAGAGATTGATAGAGTTCACCGTGTCCCCGACTTCCGAAATCCCTCTATGACACAACCACGTGATGTCTTATGCAGGGTCCATTTCTTCCGCCAAAAAGAGGAGAGAGAGGGGCTCCCTAGACTTTGATGGAGCGGAGATCACACTCTTCCCAGATCTTTCACAGCGTACCCTGGCCAGACGGAGGGCTC
>NW_017311483.1:11309-11813 GCF_000935625.1 Nanorana parkeri
CTTTTTGATTACCTGCTAATGTGTGCACTACGTGTTGCTGTATGTGTGTGTATATATATATGTATATATGTGTATCTGTATGTATAAATATGTAGGTGTGTGCATACGTAGGTATACATTATGCTTATTATATAATTATACTAAATGGCCCCACTAGCCACAATACTGAGACCCCATCCCTCTTCATACGCAGGCTAGCAATTATACCCCTCACCGCCCCTACGAAACTGGTATATATGCCTAAACAAATGGAACTCCATGATACTTTCCATACCCAATACCGAAACCCTACCCAGCACAATTTAACACCAATCCTAAGATATTTCAATCCCCCCCCTGACTAGGGAGAACCAGACCAAATACTTGAGTAAATGCTATCCCTGTCAGGGTTCCCCTATAAGAAGATATATTGCTTAACACACCTTAATTGGTAATGTCTTGCTTACATGGGGTGAGCTGGACATACCCAGCCCACTTCCTACTCGTTGCTCAACACCTCTTATT
>NW_017311484.1:0-1867 GCF_000935625.1 Nanorana parkeri
CCGTCCGAACCCGATGAAAACTCGCCGCAAAATGACATCTCTGGGCAGAATTTTTGTTACCTTTGTCTTATGTCACTGCAACAAATATTCGTCCAATAACAAGAATTCGTACAGAATACCGCTATGGGAATTTCGGATTCGTTTTTTATTCAACATTTCTGTCATTCGGAGATTTGGATACATCTGAATCTCCAAATAACGAATCTTTCCGAAATGAATCGCACGTGTCTAATACACAAAGAAGATACATTGTTGTTCAGAGTTCAGGGACTGGAGTGGGTTTGCATCTCCGGAGTTTAGTGTCACTTTAATTAGAGAAATAACAATAAATACATATTATTATATATACGATGCCACGTTCTTCCCTCTGATTATACATCTACAGCGGCTGACCTAACACTTCCCAACTCTACGAAAAAGACATTTTTATTGTTGTCTGTGTTCCCATCCCCGAGATCTGGGTGACCACAAACACCCGAATGAAGGGGAAACCATCCCCAACGTGGTCATAGACCAGTGATGTCCTGTACCTCTGGTGCCGTGTGAGGCATTCCCCAGCCTCGCCCCCAGCATGTCCCACCCTTCGTGGCCGAAGCCCCCCCCCAGCCGGCCGAAGCCCTGCCCCAACCAGGTCCCCATGCAAGTGTGAAGGAGGAAGGGAGGAGGCAGGTGAGGAGCCTCCCTGTCCCTCACTTGCTCGTCACTGCTGAGGCATCGCGATGGCCGCAGTAGTTTGTTTTTTTCTTTTTTTGATTGGACAGCTTGGACCAATGGTGCTTTGCCATTGGTCCAAGCCATCCACAGAGCTCACGCCTCTAACAAAGAGTAGAGGCTGTGACAGCTCTTGCCTCACCAAGTTAGGTTACACAAGCAATGGGGAAGCCCGCTGCTGTGTAACCTAACACAGCTGTCAAAGCCGGATGCAGCGCCGCCTGTAATTAACATCCAGCACTCCGTCCATGACAGGTCTCACAGCGGGGCGGGGGGGAGGCTTTCCCTGATATGTAACCTGTTACAAGCCGATCTGAATGGAGAAAAAGCTGTCAGCTTCAGACTTAAAGCTGACAGGTTTTTCCTCCATAATACTAGGTGAGGCTCCGCCCCACCTGCAGCCCCTGACCGCACGTCCCTGTGATCAGGGCCGGCCTTAGGGGTGTGCGAGCCGTGCGGCCGCACAGGGCGCCATGGCAACAAGGGCGCCGTGCGACATATACGTTTGGTGCGGAAGCGTGTGCAGAAGCGTGATTCCATGCTGGTTATGCAGATGCTTGATAAATACTAAAAACGTGCCATACCTGCGTGAAACCGCGACTTGATGTGCGTGTTCACTTGGTAACTACGTTTTTGCGGGTTAAAACGCGCACGCAACCCGTGCGTGCGTGTGTTGGGCTTTGTAAATCAGCCCCGTGGTCTCTTTCACACCTCTTATAAACCCCTCCCCCTCCCTGTCTAGGATGTGTACCTGACTGTCTTCAGAGGAGTGACCTCTCTCCTGTAGATGTGGGTACACTGGTGAATCCTGACCAGAGGGTTCGTCTCTTCTATGCTGTGCCATACGCCGGTGTAGCTGCTGTTTTGGTTTCACCGACATACAATTCTGAGCGCTCCTCGCCGCACTGGACGGCATACACCATGTTGTTCATCTTGTGTTTTGGCGTCGGGTCTTTTGGGTGAACCAGTTGTGGCCTCAGTGTATTGCCGGGTGTAAAGCAGACAGGGATGTGATGTTCATTCCTCAGACACCCCGGCTACATACGGGACGACTAAATTCTTCTGTTTGTCACGCTTTTCACCCTCTGGTACTCTTGGCATTCTTTCCTCTTCTTTCTGTTTTGACAAAAGCCCAGTCTGGATACCCAAAAGTTTT
>NW_017311484.1:5233-6131 GCF_000935625.1 Nanorana parkeri
CATTCATACATACATGGGGGTTGATTCACTAAGCCTATCAACACGCCCTGAACACGCCATGCAAAAACACACCGACTGTGTGCGCGCATATACGTTTGGTGCGGAAGCGTGTGCAGAAGCGTGATTCCATGCTGGTTATGCAGATGCTTGATAAATACTAAAAACGTGCCATACCTGCGTGAAACCGCGACTTGATGTGCGTGTTCACTTGGTAACTACGTTTTTGCGGGTTAAAACGCGCACGCAACCCGTGCGTGCGTGTGTTGGGCTTTGTAAATCAGCCCCGTGGTCTCTTTCACACCTCTTATAAACCCCTCCCCCTCCCTGTCTAGGATGTGTACCTGACTGTCTTCAGAGGAGTGACCTCTCTCCTGTAGATGTGGGTACACTGGTGAATCCTGACCAGAGGGTTCGTCTCTTCTATGCTGTGCCATACGCCGGTGTAGCTGCTGTTTTGGTTTCACCGACATACAATTCTGAGCGCTCCTCGCCGCACTGGACGGCATACACCATGTTGTTCATCTTGTGTTTTGGCGTCGGGTCTTTTGGGTGAACCAGTTGTGGCCTCAGTGTATTGCCGGGTGTAAAGCAGACAGGGATGTGATGTTCATTCCTCAGACACCCCGGCTACATACGGGACGACTAAATTCTTCTGTTTGTCACGCTTTTCACCCTCTGGTACTCTTGGCATTCTTTCCTCTTCTTTCTGTTTTGACAAAAGCCCAGTCTGGATACCAAAATTTTCAACCCCCCCCCCCCCCTGAGGTGTTTGAATACCTTCATCTTGGCTTCTGTTCTGGTGGGAACAGAGGCCAAGATGCACATACAGTGATGATTCACATATACATACAGCATCTTATATACCAGTGGTGGCGAACCTTGGCACTCCAGCTGTTTT
>NW_017311485.1:0-368 GCF_000935625.1 Nanorana parkeri
TCCTCCTCCTCCTCCTCCTCCTCCTTCCTCCTCCTCCTCCTTTTCCTGCTCCTCCTCACCTTTCTTCTTCTTGTCAGGAGGATGACGCTCAGCATGTGATGCATTTCAACTTCACCGCGTGGCCAGACCACGGCGTCCCGGCGAGCAGCGCAGCGGAAAGCATCCTGCAGTTTGTATATATGGTGAGACAGAAGGCGGCCAAAACCAAAGGGCCAATCACAGTGCACTGCAGGTAACCCTTGTGTGATTGTGGCCCCTCCCCTCCCTATATTGTGTGATTGTGGCCCCTCCCTATATTGTGTGATTGTGGCCCCTCCCCTCCCTATATTGTGTGATTGTCGCCCCTCCCTTTCTTGTGTGATTGTGGC
>NW_017311485.1:413-1457 GCF_000935625.1 Nanorana parkeri
TTGTTATTTTGTCCCCGCCCTGTATTGTGTGATTGTGGCCCCTCCCCTCCCTATATTGTGTGATTGTGGCCCCTCCCTATACTGTGTGATTGTGGCCCCTCCCTATATTGTGTGATTGTGGCCCCTCCCCTCCCTCTCTATCGTTATATGATGTATTACACTCCGGGGGCATGTGATGTGTGATTGTGGCCCCTCCTGTGACAGCGCCGGGGTCGGACGGACCGGAACCTTCATTGCTTTGGACCGGCTGATGCAGCACATTCGGGATCATGAATATGTTGATGTTCTGGACCTTGTGGCAGAACTCCGCTCGTACAGAATGTGCATGGTGCAGACCGAGGTGCGTGCCTCATCCTTTCCCTGGTGGGGGCGGGGCTGGCAGCATATTCTCTTTGTGGGAGGGGCTTCCATCTTTTCTGCACAGCGATTGGCTGATCTGGGGGTGATGGGGCGGGATTTCCATGCCCGGTGGGTGGGATCAGCGGGATTATTATAAATGATGATGAGCCGGAGAGTCTTTATCTTCGTGGTTCTGCTCGGCATGCTGAGCGGTTCCTCACACCGGGCCGGTGACCTCTGACCCCGACCTTCTCTTTCAGGAACAATTCATTTTCATCCATCAGTGTGTCCAGCTCATGTGGAAGAAGAAGAAGCAGCAGTTCCGGATCAGCGACGTCATCTATGAGAACGTCAGCAAGTCGTAGAGGAGACGTCCCGGTGAGAACGCCCCTCCCCCCCGTGTCTGGGAGCCGTACGTCACAATGGGGCCCCAAAGCTGAACTACCAGATGTGCAGGGTGACTGATCTTGTCTCCGCCCCCTCCTGTAATAAAGACCGCCCACTGCTGCTCTCTCCTTGTGCAGGGTGACTGATCTTGTCTCCGCCCCCTCCTGTAATAAAGACCGCCCGCTGCTCCTCTCTCCTTGTGCAGGGTGACTGGTCTTGTCTCCGCCCCCTCCTGTAATAAAGACCGCCCGCTGCTCCTCTCTCCTTGTGCAGGGTGACTGGTCTTGTCTCCGCCCCCTCCTGTAATAAAGACCGCCC
>NW_017311485.1:4234-4461 GCF_000935625.1 Nanorana parkeri
CCGCCATCCTGACACTGACAGCGGCTCCGCTCTCCTCCCCGCTCCGCCATCCTGACACTGACAGCGGCTCCGATCTCCTCCCCGCTCCGCCATCCTGACACTGACAGCGGCTCCGATCTCCTCACCGCTCCGCCATCCTGACACTGACAGCGGCTCCGCTCTCCTCCCCGCCCCGGCATCCTGACACTGACAGCGGCTCCCATCTCCTCCCCGCTCCCCCATCCTGC
>NW_017311485.1:4561-6129 GCF_000935625.1 Nanorana parkeri
ATGGCCAGCGGTGAGGGGGAGAGAAGCCGCCCCCAGGACGAGCTGTGACGGCCGCACGGCTCGCGCACCCCTAAGGCCGGCCCTGTGTATAGATGAGTACATTGAGTGTAGTCTGAGCATTGTGCGTCTGTAAGCGGAGTGCACGTTGTGCGTCTGTACGCGGAGTGCACGTTGTGCGTCTGTACGCGGAGTGCACGTTGTGCGTCTGTACGCGGAGTGCACGTTGTGCGTCTGTACGCGGAGTGCACGTTGTGCGTCTGTATGCGGAGTGCACGTTGTGCGTCTGTACGCGGAGTGCAGGTTGTGCGTCTTGGCTCCTCCCTCTAACCCCCATCTTGTCTCGCAGGTGATGAGCGTACAATCTTGGCTACTTCCAGACTTGTCCGGGCGCCGGCCTGGCACGGGGCCGCCGGTGAAGCTTCGGTTTGAACGCGACGCGTCTTTTCTCTTCAGAATTGGGGCGAATGTAATGAGAATGGAGGCGGAGTCGGGGGAGGGGCAACACCTCCTTATATACCCCGGAGGCCTTCCATGTCTCTTCTGTGACGGGCAGCCACGGAGAGCGGGGGAGGGTGACCAGCCCGGGACCACCTCACTGTCGTGTACTTTGTGTCACCACATTCATGTATTCAGCCGAGTTGTCGCGTAGAATTTGATGTTTTGTGGGTGGAAAACGGCGAAACGTGCCGTGGAAGCCCCTCCCACTGGTTTCCTGTCATGTGATGCCGGATTCTAAGGGGGGCTCCTATTAAACTCTGCAATCACAATATGGCTTCCTTCCTTTTATTGGGTTCAATGAGTATTCCGGGGGTACAAGGAGAGTATCCGACGCTAACCACGCCCCCTAAACCCCGCCCATTATACAGCACCCTTTATAGCCACGCCCAATCTTCCCCTATGTCACGTGCAGTGGGCCCTCTTCCTCCGACGGGCCCCGGACCCCCTGTCATGGGGGATCACCGAGAGGTCTTCAGTTCGGGAAGGTCCATCGCCTCGGCCAGTGCTGAGCTCAGCGTGCGGACAATCACTCCCATCGGGATCTGGATTACAATTCCCAACGGGAAGAGTTCTCTGATGGCTCTGATCCGAAGTCTGTGTGAACGAGCCCGCGGATCCGCCGGAGTCTCCCGTCCATCTCGCGCATAGAGTTCCGTCTCCATCCGAACCGCGGCGGGCCCAAAGCCGGACTCCATGTTGTCGATGTGATTTGTGGGGGGATGGGGGGCCCTGCTGAGCTCATTGTTCTTCTAGTTGAGTCCAGGGGGGGAGGGGAGGGGGAGATGTTATCTATGGGGACCAATCAGGTTTCAGCTTCTATACCTTGGAAAGGAATCTGATTGGAGAATAAACGGCTTGTCTCCCATTTCCCAGGGTTGTGTATTTAACCCTTTAGACTCCCCTCGCCGGTACACGCCGGCCCCTCCGTAACCCTAAGTGCCGGTAGCGCTGAGAGATGAGCGGTCACAGTGACCGGTAGGAGATCCCGCCTCCTAGAAGTGGCTGAAGCTGATTGATGGACTGAGATTGGCCAACTGCTTCCGGTGTCTATGGAAGGTTTCCTTTCCTCC
>NW_017311486.1:0-742 GCF_000935625.1 Nanorana parkeri
TCCCTCTTCTTTCACATCCCTGCCCCCACTGCACCTTCTGGCCGGTGGAACCAAATTCAGCGGCCGGGTTACACATTTGATGAGTTTCTGTTATAAGTTATTATTTTCACACAATATAGAGCCCACTCAGGGGCCACATAACACACGCTGGGGGCCACATAACACACGCAGGGGTCTGTTTCCACCTTTGAGGTGTAATGTCATGTAATACAGCGATGTGGCCACTAGATGGCAGTGGGGAGCACAGGAGAGGCGCATGGGTTTTCTAGGCCCTCCGGCTCCCTCTAGTGGCCACAATCAGATATTACATTCCACCTGAGCAGAAAATCTAATAGGAACATTTGTTGTTGCCTCTGTTCACACACATGGAATGTTCCGAGATCCGCCCGGTGACTGACAATTTGTGGGTGGTGCAGCACAGGACGGCGCGGCCCTAACCTGTGACATGCTGAGGATTCGGCCACCAACATTCAAATCACAACATAAGATTTGGTCCAACCAACAGAGCCAGCCGGGAGTCAGGATGTGATGTGTCTATGGGTGGTGTGCGCGGTTGGACGGGGGGGGCTCCCTGTCTTCCTCTTGGTGGTTCCGTGTCTTCCTCTCGGTGGCTCCGTGTCTTCCTCTCGGTGGCTCTGTGACTGGGGGGAGGGGCTCCGTGTCTTCCTCTCGGTGGTTCCGGGGGGAGGGGAGGGCTCTGTGTCTTCCTCTCGGTGGTTCTGTGACTGGGGGGAGGGGCTCC
>NW_017311486.1:1721-2915 GCF_000935625.1 Nanorana parkeri
CTGGGGGGGAGGGGTTCCGTATCTTCCTCTCGGTGGTTCCGTGTCTCGGGGGGCTCAGTGTCTTCCTCTCGGTGGTTCCGTGTCTCGGGGGGCTCATCGTGGCGCTGTGTAATAACGGTGTGTGCGCTCCATTTCCCTCCCGGAGAGCACATTTGTCTCCATCGGTCCGTCACCTTCACCAGTCCCCCCCCCCAGTGCCCGCCCGCTCCCCCCGCCCCCGAGGTAATCCGTCATCTAGAAGCGCCGGGCTGTCCGTACGGCGGCCCTCGGGGGCCAGAGGCGCTCATGCCGTGATCCGGCAGGATATGAAGGGCCCCCCCCGGCAGTGCGGGGCCCCAAGAGGGTGAGCCGTAGGTGATCCTCCGTATTACGGATATCTTCAATAAGCACCGTTCCCGGGGAAACGGCCACCCGAGATAACGCCGCCATCCTTCCAGAAGCCTCTCCGAGAACACCGCCGCGGAGGGAGGAGCTGGGAATCCTGCTGGGGGTCCCAGAGGGGGACAAGAGCTCCGCCCCCCACCCAGAACACTGCTTCCACCTGGAGTGATACAAATCTCATCTTATGGGGGGGGCGTGGCCTAATGATAAAGAATGTACAGCAGGAATCTCAGGGGCGGGCTTATTAGCTACGAGGGTGTGGCTACCTCAAGGGAGGCGGGGTGGAGGAAGCACACCCAGCTCCAGAGTCTACCACATGCAGCCTCCTGAGCAGAATAAAAGGGGGAGGGGTCAGTTTTTGGCATTTTCTATTTGTTTTTTATGTTTCAAAAAAATTGTTTCCTTTTGTGATCGCGAACAAAAATCTTTCACATTCGACTCTGAAAACCCCCAAAGAGCTCAGGGGGAGGAGCCTACTAGACGCGTGCGATGATTCGCTTCCTTCCGAATCACAGACATAACGAACACAAACGATCCGAATTTGCCATTCGTTTTTTGCTGGTGCGCTTGTCTGGGGCCCACCGATCCCTCCCACCTTCCTGATTGGATGGACCGGTAACGGGGTACGGAGAAATAAATGAATATGCAATGATGGGAGGGGCAGACAGAAACTGTAGCCGTCGCCCACGGCAACCAATCGGCTTCTCTCTTTCATCTTCAAATCTCAACTGAGCAAACTGAAGAGAGAAGCTGATTGGTTGCCGTGGACGACGGCTCCAGTTTCTGTCTGCCTCAGTTTTGATTAATTCCCCC
>NW_017311486.1:3409-3984 GCF_000935625.1 Nanorana parkeri
TCCCGCTGACACTTTCCGTGAACCGCTTTTTCCCCCGCGTGCGTCGCAATGTCGCGCCCGCAGTAACACCGGAGCGTTCGCGCCGAGCGTTATCATTCCGCCGCGTTGTACGAAGGTCGCGGATTATATTTCGGGGGTCGCTATATTGGACGCACAGATGGCGTCACGTTATGGCGGGAAAATGATTATTTTTCCCGGTTTTGTTACATTTTATTTTCCGATAATTATGAAGATGATGAAACGTTACCGACGCCGAGCGGCGAAACGCGACGCCAGAACGGGGATTTCGGGGGGGAGGAGGGACAGAAATGGTTAACGAGGAGCCGCCGTTCTCTTCTCATCCTCTCACCGCCCTCCGTCATGGATAAAACATTAGCGCCCTCCATGGCGAGGGGGCGGAGCTACATGGAAGTGATTATTCGCAGACTTTGGCCTCCAGAAATCATGAATGACTTTCTCAGCGGACGATCATCGCGGTGCTGCCGGCTCGGTAATGACGCTGCGGAGATTTCCAGCGGTGAGATCTCCGATAGGAAGCGCCGCCGCCCTCCCCCCCCCCCCCCCCCTCAAAGCAC
>NW_017311486.1:4009-4321 GCF_000935625.1 Nanorana parkeri
CCTGTGCCTCTGGAGGGTGACACCTCCTATTAAACGGGGCCGCTTCCTGTGTCACCTCCGGCAAGCACTTTCATAAGCTGCCTAGACATCACCTCCCCCAGTGCCTGAAACATGTGCAATGCAGGCATCTGATTGGCTCCCAGTGCTGTCTGGTCTCTGCTGCGGGGGAGATCTCTGTGTTCTGTATCTGGGCGGCCCCGGATTGATGCGTTCCCGGTGTTCTCTGCGCCGGATTGATGCGTTCCCGGGGGCCGGAGAGGACAAATGACGCGTTTTGTGTTCTCGGCCTCTGCACAATGTTTTCCTTGGACA
>NW_017311486.1:4613-5461 GCF_000935625.1 Nanorana parkeri
GCAAATCTCAGTTTTATCTAAACCCAGCTGAGCACCAGGGAAAGGGGGTATATCCTTCCTGCCCCACTAGAGGGGTATCTTTACTGCCCCCAGCAAGGGGATACACTTCCAGGTCTGCTAGGGGGGTATTCTTTCTGCCCCACTAGGGGTATCTAAACGGCCTCCACCTAGGGCATACTCTTCCTGCCCCCACCGAGGAGATATTCTTCCTACCCCACTAGGGGTATCTATACTCCCCCCACCGAGAGGATATTCTTCCTACCCCACTCGGGGTATCTTTACTGCCTCCTGCTAGGGCATTTCCTGCTGCCCCCACTGAGGAGATATTCTTCCTGCCCTACTTGGTGGAAATCATATCTGCCCCACTAAGGGTATAAATGTTCTGCCCCCCACTAGAAGGGTATAATTTCTGCCCCCAATGGGGGTAAATTCTAGCTGCCCCCACCATGGGAATATCCTTCCTGTTCCTCCAGGGATTAGCCTCCCTGCCCCCCCGCACTGGATTATCGTTACCTCCCCCTTTATGAGGATACCCTTCTTGCCCCCAGTGGGGTGATTTCCTTCCTGCCCTCCTGGGGGGTAGATATTCCCGCTGATATGTGGTGCGGCGTTACCTCATGCCCCGGGTGGATCGGTTCCTCATGTTCTGCAGGAATTGGGGGAGGCCGAGTGCGGCCTCCGTGGTCAGAGCCAGCAGGCCGATCCCCTCCACGTAGACGGGGACCCCGGCGAGGAGGTAGGTGAGGAGAGCGACGCACGCCGCCAGCGTGACGCAGAACTGCGCGTAATCCCCGAAGCGGCTCCAGTCCCAGAAGTGCGCCGGCTGGAAATCTGCAGAGAAGCACAAA
>NW_017311486.1:5588-6120 GCF_000935625.1 Nanorana parkeri
CCGGGGCACCATGGAGTGTGTATGTCCTCATCATGCCTGCATGTGCTCCCTCCAGGTGTCCCCAACTCCTCCCACCGGGTAAATGACGCTTCGCCCCGGCGCTTAGAATGTGACCAATGCCGCACTGTGCCAAGGGAACCGCCAGAACTCCGGGGGCCACGGAGCCGACTGTGCGCTCCCACAATGATCCCTACTCATCCAAGCCAAGCCGGCGCGACGAGAGAAACGCATTCCAATATGGAGGACGCAGACGCGCGCGGGGCGCCGTGACTTTAAATACACCGCGGCTAACGTAACCGCGTCTCTCTGTCGTCCTGTTATCTCTCAGACCCCCAAATTCCAGACCTCGGGCCGATGTGCAGCATTCCAAACTGCCCTTGTCCTAACATGTTTCAGGCACCGGGTGTTAGAGGCAGAACACATTGATAATGAAAGGGAGGGAATAGCAGCGGATCACAAGACCGGCTGAACAGAACTAAATCGCTTTGGAAGGTGGATTGTAGTTGTTTTGCGGTCCGGCCGACAGGGGCCC
>NW_017311487.1:0-4041 GCF_000935625.1 Nanorana parkeri
ATCACAGGGCAATCTGCGGGATAGGAACTAGCCGCTACCCTCTTGTTACGCAGCAACACCACACCACGCCACCCCATACAGCTAACGCTGCACCCCAGGGTCACTCAGCTATTCTCCGTACCGCTGCCACTGCATCCCTTTATTATCTCATACTGCTGCCACTGACACTTTACCGCCCAACAACCATCATATCCACCATAATGTGATATGGACAAGCTAATCATGTAACCCTCCCGTGCTCTCAGGAAGCCACGCCCACATCTTACTTCCTTCGATGACATCACTTCCAGGCCCTTCCTTGGTAGTTGCTGTCTCTTCTGGTCTGTTTAGTTGTTTGCACCTGGGTACTGCTGTGCTTGTGACAGATCTTTAACCACACCAGGTACGTTTTTATCGAATTTGCCTTTAGAAATACGCACTTTTTCACTCAACCTCATAGTTACAGGGATCCCAACCTGAAATTAGGGAAGCTAATGCTGCTGCTGTCGGGACAAACAAAAAACGGCAAAGGAGCTCACAGCTAGTTTACTATTGGCTGTTTCAATAGCCAATAGCAAGCTGGCTATTGCACCCACCCTCTGCTGCTGTCAATCAGCAGAGGTGGACCTGATGGAGAACTTAAGGTCCACCTCTGCTGATTGATAGCAATGAGCGGGGGCCATAGCTAGTCGGCTATTGCAAATTGAAAAAACATGCTATTAGTTCTTATGCCGTTTTTTTTTTTTTTTTTGACTGATGGCAGCCGGCTGCACCAATGTCAGAAAAAAAAAAGAGACCGCACGAAAAGGTTTACACTGCTAGATAGAGCATAGTAAACCTTTTCAGGGAGAAAATGTTTCCGGGAGCCGCTATTTAATCCGGGAGAGTTGAGATGTCTGTAGTTAGAGCCGACGTGTGACAAAGAAGCTGTCACAGGTCGGCTATATTGATCGGAAAGTGAATGAATACATATCGTCGCTCTCTCACTTTCCAATCATCTCCCTGCAGAGAGTGGTGACTATCAGTCACTGCTCGCCACAGGGCTTCCCCCCTCCAGCGTTGAGTTGAGGGGGAGGGCACAGCTGGCTCTGACTCTAGATGGGTGGATTTCGACAGTATTGTCGGATCCGTTCCGGCTGCGGCACTCTCAGTATATAGCAGAAGCTGATTGGTTGCCATGGGCAACTGGTCCATATTTTGTGTGCTCCAGATTTGATAAATTTCCCTCATAGTGTATATATACATTGAGTGGCCAGATTATGACCACGACGTTTGTTGTCAAATTAGCTATAATTTCGCGCTGAAGTTGCTAGAGAATCCCTGTGGGGAGCAGTGACTGACAGCAACCACTCTTTGCAGGGAGATAAACTGAGTGATCGGTGGCATGTGATTGCTCAGTTCTATATCAGTAGAGCCCACGTGTGACCGCTTCATTGTCACGCAGCTCTAATTATGGGGATGATTATATTTCACTCTCCCCATAATTTTCCTTTAACCACTTGAAGACCAGGGGGTTAAACCCCCTTCCTGGCCATGCCATTTTTCAGTGTTCAGCGCTGCAGTACTGACGTTTATTCAGTCATGCAACGCTGTACTGACACAAATTTTATACCATCCAGGCTGGGATGAGAGGCTCCAGGTGGGGGTGGGGGACGGGCGCTCGGAATTTTTGTTGCTGATGACAGCTATTAATTTAAAGGGGACTATCCAGGGAACAGTTCTACTATGAGTTCATAGTCGATAAAGCGACCATGAGCTTATAGCAGAACTGCAAATGCCACCGCCGAAAGGCATATTGACCTGGCCAGCTGGGAACAGTTTTGTTCCGCCATATGCCTTACGGTGGTGGCAGGGAACGGGTTAAACGCTTTTACCGCTCATCAGTTTAGTGTTATCAGTAATGGTCCTAGAATTATTGCTCTCATTCCGACATTCGCGGCAATATTTCACATGTGCGGCGTAATGAGCGCAATAGTTGTTTTTGCACATAGGTGCATGTTTGGGTGTGTATGTGGAGGGGGGGGCGGGGGACTTAAAAAAAAATGTGTGTTATTTTAATTTTTTAAAAAAATTTGTCATGATTTTTTAAAATGCTTTTTACACTTTATTGCTATCACATAGGGGGATAAGAAACCCCCTATGTGATTAGCCAATTTACATGACAGGTGATCTTTATGAAGACATCAGGGGTCTCCAAGACCCCTGATGTCACCTAGGGACCCCCAGAGAAGCTGATGAAGCAGAGATCTGCAGCTGGCTGTTTACACTTCTAACAGTTTCCCCGTTGTTTACATTTCTAATAGTTTCTGGAGGTATGGGGGGGGGGGCGCAAACCCGCAGCTAGTACAAGTGATCGGGTGTCCCTAGAGACGCCTGATCGCTTGAATATAACACATATACAAATACATTTCTGTGCGGGGCTTAAGACGCCCTCCCGCTCCTATAAGGCTCCTGTCCGGCCGTTCAGGAACGGCCATGGACTGGAGGGGGTTAAACAACCTGCTCTGTAATTCTATATTATACAGGGGTGTGGAAATTTTTAATAAAACTACTTGTCCAAGGGCTAAAGCTACAATCTACTTGTCCCAATACAAAAAATAGTTTTAATCAAAACTAAGGATGCACCAATACCGTTTTTTCGGTATCGAGTACGAGTACCGTTTTTTTGCTTTCAGACCTCGCCGACACTGAATACTAATACCGGTGCTTCCGCTGGCATGGAGCAGGCTTTCCTGGTAATCAGGAAGCCGGGCAGCGGTTAATGACATCCCTTCCAGGTTCCTGATTGCCACGGAAGCCGGCTCCATGTTGTTTGGCCTGCTTGATTGTGATTGGCCGGGAAACCTGCTTCCCGGTCAATCAGGAAATCGGGTGGCGAGTAATGACCTGATTGACCGGGAAACTGGCTCGATGCTGATTGGCCAGGAAGCCGGCTTTCCAGCCAATCAGCAAGGAGCCGGCTTCCCAGCCAATCAGAAAGCCAGGAGGCGGGCCATTACTTGCCTCACGGCTTCCTGATTGCACGGGAAGCTTGCTCCATGTTTCTCTACGGCACTGCCAGTCAGAGGAAATTTTCATCTGGCCGTAAGTTCCAATATCGGGGAAGGTATCAGAGCATTTGGGTGAGTACGAGTACTCGCCCAAAACTCGGTATCAGCACTGATACTAGTATCAGTGCACCCCTAATCAAAACATATTTGACTGTGCTTAATAGCGCTTCTCACTGGTCAGCGCAGTCATCTGACCACGTTTACCAATGAGTGCTTGCAATGTGCTTGCAATTTGCAACTGAAATTCAAAATGCATAGGGGTGGACTGCGCTGGACAGCAGTACGGGGGACAGATAGTACACCCATACTGGCGGAGGGGAGGGATTGTTCGCCGAAAGGTAAGTATAGTAACAAACAAAGGAGAAAAGATAGGGGTTTCTGAGAGGTATTACACAACAGCTTCAAATCTTTTTGTATAAAATTAATTTTATTATACATGCACCATAAATATATATACAAAAAACAGTAAATTGAAAAAAAACCTTAAAATAGATTCATTGTATCAGGAGCATATACCCATGAATCAAGCTGTACATAACAGTTGTGGATCAAATAAATATTCGTTTTTAGATCAGTGTGTTCAATCCCTACGCGTTTCGCAGCTTTGCTTCATCGGGGGATTTCTAAACTGATCTATTAGAAAACAGTATTTTCAATCAGTACATATCGACAATATATTGCATATATCAATTAAATCGCATAGAGTGTATAGAGAGATGTGTTTTAGCAACCAATTCAAACAGAGGGAAAGCACACCACCACCGTCACCGTTGCACACCCGGCATTCACCACCAACTGGAAATAGCTGGATACGGGTGGAGCTCCCTGTCAGGAGTGTAGATGGAGAACCGAATCCTCCAATCTTAGCACTCCGCCCAGCGCTGACTGGTGGATCGGACGGGGGAGGGTACAGCTGGCTCTGCCTCTAGATAGGCAGAGACAGCTGTCAGTCACGCAGCTGGGCGGATCCCGGCACAATTGTGCCGGGATCCGCCCAGCTGCGGCATCTCAG
>NW_017311487.1:5266-6113 GCF_000935625.1 Nanorana parkeri
CGGGAAACTGGCTCGATGCTGATTGGCCAGGAAGCCGGCTTTCCAGCCAATCAGCAAGGAGCCGGCTTCCCAGCCAATCAGAAAGCCAGGAGGCGGGCCATTACTTGCCTCACGGCTTCCTGATTGCACGGGAAGCTTGCTCCATGTTTCTCTACGGCACTGCCAGTCAGAGGAAATTTTCATCTGGCCGTAAGTTCCAATATCGGGGAAGGTATCAGAGCATTTGGGTGAGTACGAGTACTCGCCCAAAACTCGGTATCAGCACTGATACTAGTATCAGTGCACCCCTAATCAAAACATATTTGACTGTGCTTAATAGCGCTTCTCACTGGTCAGCGCAGTCATCTGACCACGTTTACCAATGAGTGCTTGCAATGTGCTTGCAATTTGCAACTGAAATTCAAAATGCATAGGGGTGGACTGCGCTGGACAGCAGTACGGGGGACAGATAGTACACCCATACTGGCGGAGGGGAGGGATTGTTCGCCGAAAGGTAAGTATAGTAACAAACAAAGGAGAAAAGATAGGGGTTTCTGAGAGGTATTACACAACAGCTTCAAATCTTTTTGTATAAAATTAATTTTATTATACATGCACCATAAATATATATACAAAAAACAGTAAATTGAAAAAAAACCTTAAAATAGATTCATTGTATCAGGAGCATATACCCATGAATCAAGCTGTACATAACAGTTGTGGATCAAATAAATATTCGTTTTTAGATCAGTGTGTTCAATCCCTACGCGTTTCGCAGCTTTGCTTCATCGGGGGATTTCTAAACTGATCTATTAGAAAACAGTATTTTCAATCAGTACATATCGACAATATATTGCATATATCAATT
>NW_017311488.1:0-453 GCF_000935625.1 Nanorana parkeri
TGTAGTACAGCACAGTCACCCCCCTTGTATTGTAGTACAGCTCTATAGACTCTGGTGACTCATTCATACTCAGACGTTCAGTGCTGCCCCGAGGAGCTGACAGTCTATCCCCAAGGTCATAGAGCATTGCCCCGGAGTGAGCGGTGTGGTACCTGGTGGCACGTCTCCTGTGGAATCCTCAGCGTGTATGTGAGTGTTGGGTGGGAGTTCCAGGCTGCCCCCCTCTCCTCTCTCTGTCTTCTCAGAACAATAGGCGGCCTGTGTGTCTGCTTTCACTCTTTGATTCCGTCCCGCTGTGCGTTCTGCAGGGGTCAGAGAGTGAGGCTGAGCTTCCATCCTGACATCACTCCCAGCCCCTTCCTCCCTCCTGCCCCTTCCCTACCTCACCTCCCTCTCTCCTGCCCCTTCCCTACCTCACCTCCCTCCTGCCCTGCCTCCCTCCTGCCCCTTCCC
>NW_017311488.1:1991-2442 GCF_000935625.1 Nanorana parkeri
CTCCCTCCTGCCCCTTCCCCACCTCACCTCCCTCCTGCCCTCATATGTCTTCTTACCATTAGATGTGACAGTTGTAGAAGGAAGTTGGTCATTTATCTGCTTTGCTTCTCTTTTTTCAGCCTCTTAGATTTATAGAAGTGTTCTATTACTCCCCAGTATTAATCTTCTCTCTATTACCACCCGAAGTATTAATTCCAGTATTAATCACATCTCTTTTGCACCCCAGTATTACACCCCCCCCCATTACACACAATTATTACTCTACTCTCTATTACATAGTTACTTAGTAACTCTCCTCTTTATTCTACTCCAGTATTACATTCGATTAATACTTTCATTTCTATTGCACCCCATTATTACCCTCCTCTCCTCTCTATTACTCCCCAGTATTACTCTCCCTTCTATTACTGCCCAGTATTACTCTCCCTTCTATTACTCCCAAGTATTACTC
>NW_017311488.1:4024-6112 GCF_000935625.1 Nanorana parkeri
CCTCTATTACTCCCCAGTATTACTCTCCCCTCTATTACTCCTTAGTATTACTCTCCCCAGTATTACTCCCCAGTATTACTCTCCCCTCTATTATTCTCCATTATTACTCTCCTCTCTATTACTGCCCAGTATTACTATCCCCTCTATTACTCCCCAGTATTACTCTCCTCTCTATTACTCCTTAGTATTACTCTCCCCAGTATTACTCTCCCCAGTATTACTCTCCTCTCTATTGCTCCCCAGTATTACTCTCCCTTCTATTACTCCCCAGTATTACTCTCCTATCTATTACTCCCCAGTATTACTCTCCTCTCTATTACTCCCCAGTATTACTCTCCTCTCTATTACTCCCCATTATTACTCTCCCTTCTATTACTCTCCTCTCTATTACTCATTATTACTCTCCCCTCTATTACTCTCCCCTCTATTACTCTCCCCTCTATTACTCCCCAGTATTACTCTCCTCTCTTTTACTCCCCAGTATTACTCTCCTCTCTTTTACTCCCCAGTATTACTCTTTCTCTATTACTCCCCAGTATTACTCTCCCCTCTATTACTCCCCAGTATTACTCTCCTCTCTATTACTCCTTAGTATTACTCTCCCCAGTATTAATCTCCCCAGTATTACTCTCCCCTCTATTACTCCCCAGTATTACTCTCCTTTCTATTATTCTCCATTATTACTCTCCTCTCTATTACTCCTTAGTATTACTCTCCCCAGTATTATTCTCCCCTCTATTACTCCCCAGTATTACTCTCCCCTCTATTATTCTCCATTATTACTCTCCTCTCTATTACTCCCCATTATTACTCTCCCCTCTATTACTCCCCAGTATTACTCTCCTCTCTCTTACTCCCCAGTATTACTCTCCCCTCTATTACTCCCCAGTATTACTCTCCTCTCTATTATTCTCCAGTATTACTCTCCTCTCTATTACTCCTTAGTATTACTCTCCCCAGTATTACTCTCCACTCTATTGCTCCCCAGTATTACTCTCCTCTCTATTATTCTCCATTATTACTCTCCTCTCTATTACTCCCCATTATTACTCTCCCCTCTATTACTCCCCAGTATTACTCTCCTCTCTATTACTCCCCAGTATTACTCTCCCCTCTATTACTCCCCAATATTACTCTCCCCTCTATTACTCCCCAGTATTACTCTCCTCTCTATTACTCCCCAGTATTACTCTCCCCTCTATTACTCCCCAATATTACTCTCCCCTCTATTACTCCCCAATATTACTCTCCCCTCTATTACTCCCCAGTATTACCCTCCTCTGTATTACTCCCCAGTATTACTCTCCTCTCTATTGCTCCCCAGTATTACGCTCCCTTCTATTACTCCCCAGTATTACTCTCCTCTCTATTATTCTCCATTAGTACTCTCCTCTCTATTACTCCCCATTATTACTCTCCCCTCTATTACTCCCCAGTATTACTCTCCTCTCTGTTACTCCCCAGTATTACTCTCCTCTTTATTACTCCCCAGTATTACTCTCCCCTCTATTACTCCCCAGTATTACTCTCCCCTCTATTACTCCCCAGTATTACTCTCCTCTTTATTACTCCCCAGTATTACTCTCCCCTCTATTACTCCCCAGGATTACTCTCCCCTCTATTACTCTCCCCTCTATTACTCCCCAGTATTACTCTCCTCTGTATTACAATGCTTCCGCCATGTTCTGTGAACTCGTTGTACTCGGGTGATGAGTCTGCAGGATGTGACTCAGCTCAGTCTGTATCCATCACCAGCCAGAAGCCCGGGGCCCCCCATCCTTCCTGTCACCCCACTATCACTCCCATCATCCTCCTCCTCATAGTGATGATCAGTCACATTCACAGGTTCTCTCCAGGTTGGATGTGATTGGCTGGGATGAGGTCACACGGACAGTTCTTTTTTCAGGAGCCTCAATAGAGGGGATTTCCCGGTGAATGTTCCGGAATGTCGGAGCCGCTGCAGGAAATGTGAACGAGGATCCGATCCCGGAGGACTGGACGATTCCTGGAGGACTCCGCGCATGCGTATCAGAGGAAAGCCATCCTTATATATATTATATTGTGATCATTATATGATGATAATATCCG
>NW_017311489.1:0-1566 GCF_000935625.1 Nanorana parkeri
CGGAGTGTATACAGCGGAGTGTATACAGCGGAGTGTATACAATGTCTTTCCATTGCTGAATATGATGATATATCAATAAAGATTGATCTGTGCCGGCGCCGGGGGAATATAACACGGGCCGGCTGCTAGTCGTGTGAATGAGTTCTTAAAGGAGAAGTACGAGGTCGGGGCTTTCCCCCCATAGTTCTCCTGAGAGGCCCCGTTCACATTGAGCGATTTATTGCGCTGTAATTCCCGTGATATCGCACTCCAATGCTTGGCAATGGGGCAAAGGGTCCCGCTGTCGCGGGTCATGTGTCGCTGTCGCGGGTCGCTGTCGCGGGTCGTGTGTCGCTGTCGCGGGTCGCTGTCGCGGGTCGTGTGTCGCTGTCGCGGGTCGCTGTCGCGGGTCGTGTGTCGCTGTCGCGGGTCGCTGTCGCGGGTCGTGTGTCGCTGTCGCGGGTCGCTGTCGCGGGTCGTGTGTCGCTGTCGCGGGTCGCTGTCGCGGGTCGTGTGTCGCTGTCGCGGGTCGCTGTCGCGGGTCGTGTGTCGCTGTCGCGGGTCGCTGTCGCGGGTCGTGTGTCGCTGTCGCGGGTCGCTGTCGCGGGTCGTGTGTCGCTGTCGCGGGTCGCTGTCGCGGGTCGTGTGTCGCTGTCGCGGGTCGCTGTCGCGGGTCGTGTGTCGCTGTCGCGGGTCGCTGTCGCGGGTCGTGTGTCGCTGTCGCGGGTCGCTGTCGCGGGTCGTGTGTCGCTGTCGCGGGTCGCTGTCGCGGGTCGTGTGTCGCTGTCGCGGGTCGCTGTCGCGGGTCGTGTGTCGCTGTCGCGGGTCGCTGTCGCGGGTCGTGTGTCGCTGTCGCGGGTCGCTGTCGCGGGTCGTGTGTCGCTGTCGCGGGTCGCTGTCGCGGGTCGTGTGTCGCTGTCGCGGGTCGCTGTCGCGGGTCGTGTGTCGCTGTCGCGGGTCGCTGTCGCGGGTCGTGTGTCGCTGTCGCGGGTCGCTGTCGCGGGTCGTGTGTCGCTGTCGCGGGTCGCTGTCGCGGGTCGTGTGTCGCTGTCGCGGGTCGCTGTCGCGGGTCGTGTGTCGCTGTCGCGGGTCGCTGTCGCGGGTCGTGTGTCGCTGTCGCGGGTCGCTGTCGCGGGTCGTGTGTCGCTGTCGCGGGTCATGCGTCGCTACAGCAAGACCCTTTTTGGAGCGGATTTTTCCGCGATTCAATGCTTTTCAATGCAAGCATTTGCGCAATATCGCACAAAATGCAAATCGCGCTACAAACGCCAAGTGTGAATGGGGCCTCAGGGTGACGGGAAAACACAGACTAGCGTCCTCCCGTCACCCTAAGCTCAGTATATAGGGAGCTACAGCTCGCGGTATACTGAGACGCCGCAGCCGGAGCGGATCCCGACAATTATGTCTGGATCCGCCCAGCTGCGTGACTGACAGCTGGCTCCGCCTATCTAGAGGCTGTACCCGCCCCCTCCCCCGTCCGTTCCGCCAGTCAGCGCTGGAGGATCGGAGCGGGGAGGGGGGAATCCCTGCAGAGAGCCGTGACAGGATCGAGAGGTGAGCGCGGCCCGGGATGGGTTCTCTCACCCC
>NW_017311489.1:1667-4132 GCF_000935625.1 Nanorana parkeri
TGTGTCGCTGTCGCGGGTCGTGTGTCGCTGTCGTGTGTCGCTGTCGTGTGTCGCTGTCGCGGGTCATGCGTCGCTACAGCAAGACCCTTTTTGGAGCGGATTTTTCCGCGATTCAATGCTTTTCAATGCAAGCATTTGCGCAATATCGCACAAAATGCAAATCGCGCTACAAACGCCAAGTGTGAATGGGGCCTCAGGGTGACGGGAAAACACAGACTAGCGTCCTCCCGTCACCCTAAGCTCAGTATATAGGGAGCTACAGCTCGCGGTATACTGAGACGCCGCAGCCGGAGCGGATCCCGACAATTATGTCTGGATCCGCCCAGCTGCGTGACTGACAGCTGGCTCCGCCTATCTAGAGGCTGTACCCGCCCCCTCCCCCGTCCGTTCCGCCAGTCAGCGCTGGAGGATCGGAGCGGGGAGGGGGGAATCCCTGCAGAGAGCCGTGACAGGATCGAGAGGTGAGCGAGCGCCGGTATGTGTTCTCTCACCTCCCGATCTACTGAGCCGACCTGTGACAGTCTCATTGTCACACGTCGCCCCGAACTATGAGGTGAGTGGAAAGCCCCTCCCCCTCCCTCCCCTCATACTTCTCCTTTAAGCTAAATGATGGTTTTCTACACATTTCCGTCGCGTCCTGCCGCCATCTTGTGGCCTTTTTTCAAACGGCACGCTGAGATTTTACTAACAATGTCACTTCAGCATCTTGCTGCGTATTGTGCCATGTGACGTATCGCCGCGAGCGTTGCAGTGAGAGCGATAATTCTCCGCCCGTCAATCACCGATCACACCAAACCGATGAGCAATAAAAGCTTTTAAAGCGTCGCCTGCGGCCAATTTTGGCTACGGTCGTTTTTTGCCATTTTGCAGGCACGGACATTCCTAAAGCTTGGCGTGTTTGGTGTCCGTTTACCCGACTTTTATATTTTACCAAAAAATTGGGTAATAAATGTTTCATTACATAGCAGAGGGGAAACAGTTTTTTCTGTCACATTTTTCTGTGTTTTTTCATTAAACAGTAAAAAAAATAAACCCCCGCAGTGGTGATGATACCGCCCGAAGAAAGCCCCATCTGTCCCCAAGAAATGGTATAACAATCATGTCAGTGCGGCGTCGTATGACGGAATAAACGTCAGTCAAAGTACCGCAGCGCTGAACAATGGCCGCCACAGGAAGGGGGTGTAACACACCAGCCAAGTAGTTCAATAAAAAGTGGATGGTACTTCCCGCTAGTTGTAATAACCAAGGTGGAGTGCATTATATCTCGGAGCCTTTCAGAGACATCAGCAGAATGTCAGGGGGGTGGAGAACAATGTACGCATGGCAGACGGAAGAAATATCCCGAGGTGGAACAAAGGTGAGTTCTTTCAGTAGCAGCAATCTGATAAAGCACGAGACAATTAAAGGAGAACTATGGGGGGGGGAGGGGCTTGTCACTCTCCTCATAGTTCAGGGCCACGTGTGACAATGAGGTGTGACAATGAGGTGAGACAATGAGGTGAGACAATGAGGTGTGACAATGATACATGAGGTGTGACAATGAGTCAATGAGGTGAGACAATGAGGTGTGACAATGAGGTGTTGAGAATGAGGTGAGACAATGAGATGAGACAATGAGATGTGACAATGAGACAATGAGGTGTGACAATGAGATGTGACAATGAGGTGTGACAATGAGGTGTGACAATGAGGTGTGACAATGAGGTGTGACAATGAGGTGAGACAATGAGGTGAGACAATGAGGTGTGACAATGAGGTGTGACAATGAGACAATGAGGTGAGACAATGAGATGTGACAATGAGGTGTGACAATGAGGTGAGACAATGAGATGTGACAATGAGGTGTGACAATGACACATGAGGTGTGACAATGACACATGAGATGTGACAATGAGGTGAGACAATGAGACGAGACAATGAGATGTGACAATGATACATGAGGTGTGACAATTAGACAATGAGGTGAGACAATGAGACAATGAGGTGAGACAATGAGATGTGACAATGAGATGTGACAATGAGACAATGAGGTGAGACAATGAGGTGAGACAATGAGGTGTGACAATGAGACAATGAGGTGAGACAATGAGGTGTGACAATGAGGTTTGACAATGAGGTGTGACAATGAGACAATGAGGTGTGACAATGAGACTGTCACAGGTCGGCTCAGTAGATCGGGAGGTGAGAGAACACATACCGGCGTTCGCTCACCTCTCGATCCTGTCACAGCTCTCTGCCATGACAGGGGGAGGGGCTGGATTCCCCCCTCCCCGCTCCGCCAGCGCTGACTGGCGGAACGGACAGGGGAGGGGGCGGGTACAGCCTTTAGATAGGAGGAGCCAGCTGTCAGTCACGCAGCTGGGCGGATCCCTGCACAATTGTCCCGGCTGCGGCGTCTCAGTATACGGCGAGCTGTAGCTCCCTATATACTGAGCCTAGGGTGACGGGAGGACGCTAGTCTGTGA
>NW_017311489.1:4360-6109 GCF_000935625.1 Nanorana parkeri
CCCCCCGTTACCCCGAGGAGGACTATGGGGGAAAGCCCCGCCCCCGTACTTCTCCTTTAAGCACAAAGCGGAATATGGCGAATTGCTGCGGGCAATGCAGGAGTCACCTTCCACAAGAGATACGATGGCCAGAGAAAACCCGAGAGCTGTACAAGTAACCGAGGCGCTCAGCCAATGTATTGTTCTGGACGATCCGCCACTCTCCTTAGTCCACAATGTGGGTTCTGTTCGGTCTCTCGCTGTTTTGGAGCCAAGGTGTGAGATTCCCAGTCGCCGGTACATTGCGGATGTTATGTTGCCGCAGATACACGGAGCACATTTCCAGCATGTTTGTGCCGCCCCGATGGGGCGTAGAAGCGACACAGCCTCGGTTATATTCATGCTGATATCGTTAAGAAATGATATGGTTATTTCCCTATGCCACTTTCTCATTGCATCTATATTTAGTTCCTATGTTGCCATCTAGTGGCCTTTTGTGGTAGTGTATGTATTTTTCAATGTTACCTTCCCTGATATCCCTGAGGACGATGACACAGTTCCTTTTTGTGTAAGCCCCTCCCTTCTTCCTGTGTGCAGTACTTCCTGTGTCATGGCCACATGTAACTAGGGCACATGTAACTAGGGCACATGTACTCTGCGCAGTACGCTAGAAAAGGCATCATTTTCTGACCGCACAATACTATAACCATTCATCTGCTGTAACCGTGATGTTAAAAATAAAGCACCTCTTTTGGATGAAACGGTATTGACGAGTTCAGCTATCTGACGAGGATTGTCCGCAGTGATTGGCTCATACAGGCCGGGCATAGAGGTCTCACAAGGGATATATCGCTATCACAACAATCGGAGTCAGAATAATGTTGCAGAAGGAGATGAAGGCAACTAGCGTCACCCCTGACATTTGGAGCAGCAGTGTGAGTGACAGCGCAGAGGATCGATGGCGATTTCCCTCTGCAGCAAGCGATTTCAGGTCTCACACCGCTCAAGCAATAGCCGCAAGAAATGCTGGAGACTTGGGCCACTCCCAAAAAGTCTGTTCACGTTGTGATCCGCGACAATGCCAAAAACATGACGAGAGGCGTGGAAGATGCCGGACTTCCCGGGATGTCATGTGTGGCACATACACTGCAGCTGGCTGTCTCTGAGGGCCAATCACAGAAGCTGTGGGAGTCGGGAGCAGAACAATCGGCCACTTCAAACATTCCAACCTGGCATATTCTCGGCCACAGGACATCCAGATCCAGCTCGGGTCCGCCAGTTAAATGGCTCCAACAAGACGTGCCGACTCGTTGGGTCAGCGCATTCTACGTGTTGCAATCTCTAAGGTCTCGTTCACACCTAAGCGTATTGCATATGCGCGTCTGTCGCGCGGTTTTTTAACCGCAATTCGCGGTTAAAAAATTGCGCGTTTCCGAAGGCTACTTGGCTGTATCCCGATGTAGTAGCTCCGGGACCTTTCCAGGCGCGGGCCGCTTTGTAGCGCGTTAGGGACGGGCGGGCGCCGAGGTGGGAACCAGACCATTGAATACAATGCGATTTAGATGTTTGAGCGTTTTGTAGAGCGTTCGCCGTGCGTAGAACCCGCCGCAGAACGTTCCGGTGTGACCGCAGGCTAATGGAGCAGAATCGGGCCTGTGGAGTCCATGCGTCAGAATAGGAGCTCCCTGTTACCGCAAACCAGTGCAATCTAATGCAGAAGGTGTGCGCTGACACCCCGACAAATGAGTCCGCCTGACGCTCGGATGTCAC
>NW_017311490.1:0-1276 GCF_000935625.1 Nanorana parkeri
CTTTTCCCACCCCGACACTCCCCATCACAGAACCCAACCCTCCAAAAAATATATAGATCGGGACCCGTTATTCCATACACCCTTGGTGCTTAGAGACACAAGGTTTTGTACCAATTGACAGGTTTTAAATTCATGAGGTGAACATGTGGCTATGTTCAAAACGAAATACCATGACACCTGTCGACCAATTCTCTGGGAGCCCTCTGGAAATAGGTTTGGGTTTGCTATGGCAACTATATTAGTAAATATGGGTCAATACCCGAGCAATTTGATGCCAATGTTCCAGCTCTTCTTTTTGCACTTTATTCTTTCATAGTAGATGCCTAATTACTATGTTATGTATGTGTATTCATTATTATGAGTTGTTTACATTGCTTGCTTATTTTTGCCCATTTCTTTCCTATTGTTGCTATTTAGTTCACGCTTGCTTTTGTGTCTGTACACTGAATCCATTCAGCCTTTTTACATCTTTAGCTTTTATCCCCCGTCCGTTTTTCAGAAAACTATTACTTTTGCCTACCAACGGAATCACGGCTTTATTTTAGCCCGAGTCCCACTTGTTATATACAGGAGAGTACTGCACAGGCGCTGCTCCATCGCTGAAGCGCAAGCTGTTAGTGTGGTGTGTTCCATCCCTGACCCAAGGGGCGGAGTTTGCATAATCAGTATGGTGAATTTACGTTAGCCTAACCCTTCACTTCGGCCCTCGTTCACTGTGCGCATGCGCCGGCCGTTGCGTAACCACGATGGAACGCAAGCTGGAAGTTCCACTGCGCTCCTTATTACTGACATGCGCACCAGAGATGGGCGGTGCTGGCAGGCCGCAATTGCGTCCTATTGTCTTGGCAACCATCCGCTCCGGCCGATCAACGGCCCGGTGTTCTCCCTGCGCCTCAGTACAGCTGCAATGCTTAAGGTTGGTGGAGGTTTTCGAATTTTTGAATCTATTGTGGCGGGAATGGATCCAGTGATGTCATTATGTATGGAAGTGGTTTATTGTTTATTCTCATTGTTTGATGCCTATATAAGGTTGATGTATCTGTTATTGAAGTGTCATTCTGAGCCTGATGAAGGGGACCCCCTGCGGCCCCGAAAGCGCTTGTGTATTGGATGGCAATGTGCCATTAAAATGGATCATTGACTAACAAAAACTGGTGTGCTGGTGACATTATTCCTTTATTCTGTGATTCACACGGTGCCTTCCGTGGTCACTACAAGCACCCACCCAGCTTGGGGTTACTCTGGTTAGGAGTGCAGCAAGACATCCTGTTTTTGA
>NW_017311490.1:2000-3630 GCF_000935625.1 Nanorana parkeri
GATTGTAACATTATAAGGTGCAATCTGTGCAATGCGGTGGGCCATCCCTATAGTCAGTGTCCTGAGGCAATGCACAACCAGCCTGAGCTCATGAGAGAGTTCTTCCGCCTGGCCATGGAGGATGCTCAGAGCTCAGCAGCTAGGGTGCCTGTGAGTTCCTCTGAGTCTGTGCCAATACCCAGTGTGCCCTTGTCTTCCCGGTCTGTGGTGCCCCAGTCTGTGCGTTTGTCTAGTGTGCCCGTGTCTTCCCAGTCAGCGGTGCCCCAGTCTGTGTTTGTCTAGTGTGCCTGTGTCTTCCCAGTCTGTGCGTTTGTCTAGTGTGCCCGTGTCTTCCCAGTTAGTGGTGCCCCAGTCTGTGTGTTTGCATAGCGTGCCCGTGTCTTCCCAGTCTGTATCCAAGGTCCCAGTTATCGAGAGTGTGTCCAATCCTTCTGTGTCTGTCTTCCAAAATTGCAGAGGCAGCAAGAGGTGCTGAGGCAGGTGCATCAAGTGCAGTACCAGTCCACCTCCCTCGGCACTGCAGGGCTTCTATTAAGGACCGTGGGGTACAGAGGAGTGGTGAAGAGGTTGGCCTGGTGGGGGATAAGGGAAGGGAGAGTGGGCGGAGGGGGGTGTAGGGGAGGGTAAGGGTGGGGAAGCTGTTGATTCTGGTTTGTCCAAGGAGGATATGGAGTGGTTGAAGGAGAAAAGGAGGAAGGGCCTCAAGTCCTGAGGTGTTGCCTTTGGCGAATAGGTTTGGGGTCCTGTCAGATAATGATGACAATGAATGTTGTACAAAGGGGCTGAAAGCTTTCCTCTGGTTAATGGTTGGGTCGGGCAGCCCTTTGTGGTCGGCTCAGGTGTGCGTCAGGGGTGTCCTTTGAGTCCTCTGCTATATGTGTTTGCAATCGATCCCTTCATTAGAAGGCTAGAGTGTGGACCATGGTGTGGGGTACCTTTTGGGCATCGCTGGTTGTGGCCTATGCTGAGGACGTTTCTGTTTTTATCTCTGGGACTGGGGAGGCGCAGGAGGTGGTCTCAGTGATAGAACAGTATTCAGAGGCATCAGGTTCACAGGTCAACCAGGACAAGTGTGAAGCTTTCTGGATGGGCGAGGAAGGTGAGAGCTTTGTTCTCCCGGATGACTTCCCGGAGCCCCAACAAAAAATTAGAGTTCTAGGCATTGAATTCGGCCCAGGTGACTATGGTCATGCAAATTGGGTGAGCAGGCTGAAGAATGCCGATGCCAAGGTGGCATGCTGGAAAGGTTGGCGGCTTTCCTTGAGGGAAAAGGTTGACCTGATCAAGACTTACCTGATTCCGATTTTCCTGTATGTCAGCTTTGTTTGCGTTTTGCCAGTGTCTCTCTACACCAGGGTCTATGGTTGTTTCTTCCAGCTGTTATGGGGGAACAGAATAAATCTCGTCAAACGGAATGTGACCTACCTTCCCAGATGGGAGGGTGGTCTAGGGATGATCAACCCCGAAGTCTTTTTCTCTCTGATGTTTGTAAAGTACAACCTTGGTAACATGTTGGCAGAGAGACCGCCTGGGTGGGTGGGTATTTTCCAGTCCTGGTTTAGACCTTTTCTGCGAGACTGGGAAAATTATGGGCCAGTGAAGAGCCTGAGGGTCAAGCATGATAAGCTCC
>NW_017311490.1:4765-6087 GCF_000935625.1 Nanorana parkeri
CCCCTCATAATGGGCACAGCAGGTGTATGAACTAGGGTACTCAGCTCAGCACAGAGATGGTGGAAACTCCTTATAATGTGCACAGCGGGTGTAAAGTACTAAATATAGCAGTGTAAATAGAAAACCAGTAATAATCAGTGATGTTTACCTGATAAAAGTCTGCCATTTCCAGTGAATCATAAAGATATCACTCTGGAGCAATTGAAAAATATCATGTGATCCAATGAATCCTAATGCCCCGTCACATATGTTGCGCCTACGGTACAAGCCTGTCGGGTCAGAGTTATATTGGTGGTGTTTTCAGTTGTTCTGTGCCATGTTCAGGATTGTTATTTGCACAAAAAAATAGCTCAACTGGACCTCTGAATATACTGAGAGATCAGATTTATACAGCAATGCATTTTTTCTATGTTGTGTTTTGTTAAAGTGTGTGACATTTGTTGGCCAGGCAGGCAGTGTAGAATGCCCCTAAGTAATAATCAATAATCACATTCATGGCCAGAAGTATGTCAAAGGTACATAGAAAAGGCAACTAATTTATGTACATATAATTTTAACACTGAGTGAGTAAACCAGCAGTACATATTAACAAAGGAAAAGCAATGCACACAAACACAGGAAAATACTTCCAAAAATATTCAAATGTATTTACAAAACTGCCAAATGGCAAAGTGCCTAAATGGACAAACAGCAGTAGGGGGAGTGGCTGGTGTCCTAGATGCACTCTAGACTTCTGCACACCTTGCCAATTTGCTGTCTCATCTGCCGGAACAGATGCTCCATCTCCAGCAAAGTGTTCCCCAGATTGGTGAGCTCTCGAACAGCCACTCGAATGGCCGACCTATTTGTGGTCTCACAAAGGTCTTTCTTCTCGTGCTATATATCAAATAAATGAAAGAAGGAAAATACCGTAAGTAAAATAGCTTTTCTGTTTTTGACTGAAAGTCATTAAAGCATACAACAATATATACCCAAGCTGGGGGCTTCCTGAGGCTCCGACTCCCTCTCTAAATTCTCCACATCCAATGTGGTTATCTCAATCTGCACCTCTTGTGCTACATCATGATCTAAACAATGAAAGAAGGTAAATATAGTAAACCAAACTGTTTACTGTTTTTTTTAATCAAAAATCGTTGAAAATTACCACAGTATATACCTGATGTGGCGGCCTCCTGAGGAACCGTCAGCAAAACCTCCTCCTCCGCTGTGCCAGGTTCTGGGGCACTTGATGTGCTCTGCCCCTGGGCAGCAGAAGATGCCTTCCTGTTTTCTGCCGAATCAAAACAATAACATATATGTAAATATTTCATAGTATAAAAAAA
>NW_017311490.1:6409-6688 GCF_000935625.1 Nanorana parkeri
CCCGAGCAGAAGCCCATCACAATCCCCATCACCCTTGGCTCAGAAGCACATTGCACTAATCCCAACACACCCACAAATTCCACTCTGAAACCCATCGCACTCCCCTGTTCCCACATCAGATTGGATCTCATTGGGCACCCCCCTAGCTTCGTGCCCTTGGAGTAGAATCCAGCCCTTTAGCAAACACAAATTATTGTCTGTATGTATGTATATGCTTCCTCCTGCTGACAAACTTAGACATGCACCAAACTCGCATTTCTATTACATTTTTTAGCAATA
>NW_017311490.1:7925-9295 GCF_000935625.1 Nanorana parkeri
GGTAACCAACATTTGCCAAGCTGAGGGTCATCTTCAGTTCTCAGCATCACACAGTCACTCGCAACCTCTTCCCAACACCCCACCCCGAACACACTACAGCACACATGCCTTCTTCCAGCATTAGAATGTCATATCCATAGATAAAATCAAAATTTTCATAAATAGGTACAATCACAACCAAAAGAGATATGCCTAAAATGCATGTATGAGTCCTGAAGGCAAAGCATATACACTCACATTGCATGAAAAAAGGACTATATCAACAGACGTATTTCTAGGCATGTTACTTTAACTGTAAACGCATGGCACTTACGTTTAGCTATGACGCGTCGTATGGATCTCAGCTGATCCTCCTCCCACGTCTTCAAGTCTGACCAGCGTTTCCGGACCTGATCTTTTGTCCTCTCCAGAGAAAATTTGCTCCGAATGGTGGAGAGCACCTTGGACAGGATCCTGTCCTTGCGGGCATTGGCACTTCTACCATAAGTGCCCTTACGGCAGTCATAATCCCGTGCATCGAAGATGCACACCAGCTCCACCATCTCGTCAAATGTCATATTGCTGGCACGTTTTTTTCTGGGGGTCTCAGGTGTCCCCGTTGTTGAAGGAGATGATCCCTCAGACTCAGACATAATATCTGACATTTTCTGCAAAAATGTATTAAGAAAAACTTTAAGACTCACTGTGGATCACTCTGCTCATGCTGAATGACAGGCTGGAATGGAGGCGGACGGGACTGCGCGCGCACGGACGGGCCTGCGCGTGCACAAACGTGCGGAACACGGTCGAAACCGAAAGTAACTTAAACTTGTAACATAAAGTGCAATCCTGAAGTTCCTATGCCACATTATCTATCACTCAAAGTGAAAATGCTTTAATTTTGCTAAAATAAGTTAACTTTAGTGGAAACTGTCAAATTCGGGCCATTTCGTTTTCGATCGCGCTTCCGTACGATCGAGTTACGAAACGCGGTGCGGTCGAATACGAACCGATGGTAAAAAATGTAGCCAATCTCAGTTGACTAGATAACCATAGGATCAGGGCCGGATTTACTCTCCCTGCCGTCCCAAGGCCGTGTTCCACAATACGCTCCCCCCGCGCCGCCAACCCCACCCCCCCATGTGAATGAGTAAGGGGTACTTGTACCCCTACGCATTCACTAAAGGGTTAAATCAAATAGATTTTTGACAAAATCCTTTAATTAAAAAAAAAACAGTCAATTTTTTACTATTCCTTTAATAAAAACATTTTTTTAAATGGCTACATCGATGTAATCCAGAGTCAATCAGAATGCAGGACCCCCGCCGACCCGCCGAAATAAAAAAAGTCCCGCCGCAGACGACCACCCGAACCCGACGAAAACTAGCTGC
>NW_017311490.1:10303-10868 GCF_000935625.1 Nanorana parkeri
CCCGCCGCAGACGACCACCCGAATCTGACGAAAACTAACAAAAATGACATTCAGTTTGAAAATCAACAGATGGGCGGAGGGAGCCATGACGTCACGGCTCGCTCCGCCCATTTGACATTCTCAGCTGTCAAATGCTACATATTGCATTCATATATATCAAATGCTTCTATGGTTAAGGTACAGAAGCTATAATGTAGTGGTTAGAGCACAGGTTTGCCATTGATAAGGTTGCAGGTTCTAATCCAGGGCATGGAGAGTAATGGATAAAGTTTTGTTTTTTTCATAAACGAATTTCGGCAGGACTAGGCTAACGAATTTCGTCCGAAACTAATTTAATTTCGGACCCGAAAAACGAAACTAAACTAAACACATTTTATTTTTTTGTTTCAAAACTAAACTAAACTAAACAAATTTTTTGCTGGTGCACATGCCTAGCGGACAGTGTGAGGGACCTAGGGATGCAGAGATTTATTGCCCCTCAGAACTTTGTTTGATGTGTGTGTTTCCTCTGTAATATTTATGTAGCCCAGGGCCGGACTGGGACTAAAAATAGGCCCGGGCATTT
>NW_017311491.1:0-6101 GCF_000935625.1 Nanorana parkeri
TCACCTACCCAGACCAACACAAATGGGACACCAGCCCAACACAAATATTCCATCTTGAATTCTGCAAGCACTTCCTCCAAGTCCATCGGAGCACTTCTAACAATGCTTGCCGGGCTGAGCTGGGCAGATTCCCCTTACTTCTTGCAGTACAGAAGAGGGCGCTATCATACTGGGATCACCTAAACATCAGCAGCCCAAACTCATACAACCATAAAGCCCTACTGGCCAACAAGGTCCACCCCAAACCATGTGGGCTGCAACAACTCGTATCCACCTTGTTCATCCAAAGCTCCCATGACTGCAACCTGACCAAATATCAAATAAAGGACATAATTAATGATTCCAGGGAAAACTATATCAGAGAATGGAGACATGATATAGCAAACTCCCAGAAACTCGTCACTTACCAATCACTACAGAGGGAATACAAACTGGCCCCATACCTGGAGGTACTACGAGACCCCAAGGACAGACAAATCCTGAGCTGGTACAGACTGAGCGCCCTAGCCTGGAAATAGAATCAGGGCGGCATAAACAGACCTACAAGCCCAGGGAGAGTAGACTGTGCCAGCAGTGTGACCAGGGGGCCCAGGAAAATGAGGGCCACTTCCTCCTACAGTGTCCCAAGTACTCAGCACTGAGGGACACTCATTTCCAGAGACTCTCCGCTCTCATCTCGGACTTTACCTCTATAGAGGAGACGAGGAAACTCTGCATCGTACTGGGAGAGAGAGAGAGAGAGAGAGAGAGAGAGAGAGAAAACCTATGACGTCATCAAGAGCTCATATTAAAAAATGACCAAAATTCTATAAAAAAATTGTAAAAAGCAAAACTGGTAAAAAAAATCAATACATTTTGCCCCACTTTTTTATATTTAATTTGTATTAAGTGAAGGTGTTACACAGACGTATGTGATAGAAATATATTTGCCGATATAAAACAAAATATCATATGTGTGGGTGTGCTTAGTAAGAAAGCACACAGCAAAAAAGTAGAAAAATGCTTCATTCATGAAGGGGTTAAAAACCAAAAACAATACATTATATAGCATACATTCAGTGGTTAAACATAATTAATGAAAATAAAACTGAATTCATCAGTTTCTATAAAAAAAAAAACTAAAAGCACTCTGGTGCAGATGTGTATTTCACTTCAAACAATCCTGAAACCAAGCACTAAGATAATGTGTTCTTTGTACATTGATTTGCATAACAACAATGGGATTAGGGTCTTTTTTCTGAACTTGGTTTATTGTATACCATTTTCACGATGTAAAAGTTCATGTCCTCTCTGCTCGGATAACTCGGGTTTATTGAATTAGTCGATCATAAATGTAAATATTTAATGCTACAAAACTTTAGAACTATAATGTCTGAAATAGAGAAGTATCTTTAGATAGATTTATTTTTTTATATTTCCTCCAAAACATTGTATTAAAAATTAGGGATATACCAATACCGGTGTTTCTGTATCGAGTGCTGATATTTTGCTTTCAGTACTTCCCGATACTGGTGCCAGGAAACCAGCTTCTAAGGCAATGTGATCAGCGGTTTGCCCAGGAAGCCAACGCCATGTTGTTTGTCTGGCTTAATGCTGATTGGCCGGGAAACAAGCTACACAGCCAATCGTAACCTATCCGGCCAAAAAGCCAGCTCGATGCATATTGGCTGGGGAGCCAACTTCCCGGCCAATCAGGAAGCTGTCCGTCAAGTAATGACCTGCCTTCCTGATTTGGCCATTTCGATACTGATTGGCTGGAAAGCCGGCTTCCCGGCCAATCAGGGAGGTGGTTCATTACTCAACATAAGGCTTCCTGATTGGCTGTCAAGCTGGCTCAATGCCAGCTTGACAGCCAATCAGCACGGCTCCAGCCAATCAGCACGGAGCTGTCCAAACAGCATGTAGCTGGCTTCCTGATTGCACGGGAGACAGCTCCTTGTTGTTTGGCCACCTCGATGCTGATTGGCCGTGAAACCGACTTCCCAGCCAATCTGGAGACCACGCAGCTTCCTGATTGACAGGGAATCCATCGCATTACTGCTGGGCTGGTAATCCGCCTTCCTGGACAAACAGCAAGGAGCCGGCTTCATGATTGCACGGGAAGCCGGCTCCATGTTTCCCTATGGCTCTGCTGGTCAGAGGTAATCTTTCTGTGACCGAAAGTTCCGGTATCGGGGGGTAAGTACCATAACATTTGGGCGAGTAAGAGTACCTGCCCAATTACTCTGTATCGGCAGAGTATTTGTATCTCTGTATCCCTATGCATTAGGGATATTATGTTATCGAAGCATTCCTAATTAAAATATATATTATTAAATAACATACATTTATTTTTATTTATTTAATTGAGATTGTTTTGAAATTGGATTTAAATGAATGAAATCGAGGCCGTAATCCGGGGTGTTGTAGGTAAGATTTTGGAGTTCATTTGTTTTACGCGTTAAAAAATCAGTATGGATAAGGTAGCCTTTGATTGGGTGCTATTAATTCCTTCATGAGCAGACTCTCCCTGATTGTCCGATAGTTTAGTTTGTGACACCTCCATTTCATGTTGTTTATTGAAAAGAATTGAATAAATGGACTAGACTCTTCAATTTAAAAAAAAAATTGCATCATAGATTTGATACGGGCACTTTAATGGCAAATTGTTTTTGTTTTTGATGAAAACATCTTGTGTGATGTACGATTTGATACTGTTGCATACATATAGTGCTCTCTTTACTTACAGCTGCCATAAATATTTCTCTCTTTTCCTAGGTGGGAACCGCTCAGTCACTAGAATGGCGCTTTTATAAATCACGTTATTTTGCAAATGGCGCCGATGTGGGAGATAAATTGAAGGAAAAGAGTGAGTGAAGTTTATTCTGAACAGTTTAGCTGGTAAAATATTTCATGGCAATCTTGGTTGCCATATTCAACTGATGTTTATCAAGTCAATATTAAACCAATAAAAATACACAAATTATTAAAAATCAGTATCTGTGCACCCAAATAAAACTTTTATGACTAAACCTAAAAGATAAAACTGTATTGAGTTTATAAATAAAAAATATTGGTCAATTTTACATTTTCCTTTTTTTCGAAACGATAAAGGAGCGCAAAACTGTAAAAAAGCAACTTATGTTAATCGTTTTTGCGCTGTGGTGGTGTGTGTGTGTGTGTGTTGCAAAAAAATGATACAGGCATATATTTTATGGCTACAGAGCGTATTACAGAGCACGTCAATGTGTTACAAAGTTTTTCCATGTGCCATTATTTTTAGAAGAGAAAAGTAATAAATCAAACACTGCAATGTGTTCTAACAACGCAGCGCATATGCATGGCGTACACCACAAAATGGTGCACACTGTTGCACATTTATAATGTGGGTGTCACAGGGGAAGGGGTTGTGTTTTATTTATTTTTTTACTGTTGGGGGGGGGGCTTTAGTGAAATATGAAGGGTCTAAACAGACCCCGGACATTTCCTTTTTTGAAACAGAAAAAGAAATTGAGGACACGGAGTCCGCAATCTCTCTTTCTGCTACCTCTGTTCTAATTAATGTTGAGCACTCTGTGCAGAGTCTTCCCATTCATTCCGAAACTGTTGATAGTTAAATATTTACCATCATCCAGTTATCAATGGGTAGAAGCCTCTTTACTGAGTGCTTCTCCCCAATGAGAAAGCCATGCATGAACAGGAAGTAATGTAAAGCACATCCTGTTCATTCATAACTGGAGACACATAGTACAATGTGCCCCCGTATGTTTGCAAACACTGGAGTGATCAGCTCCAGATATTGACCGATCCTCTACTCTGCCACACACAGAAACGTCATCCTGAAACTGACAGGATGACAGCATCTTTGCTCTCTCTTCCACACTCTGCTGCCGCTAGCCCAATTACTTTGTATCGGCAGAGTATTTGTATCTCTGTATCCCTATGCATTAGGGATATTATGTTATCGAAGCATTCCTAATTAAAATATATATTATTAAATAACATACATTTATTTTTATTTATTTAATTGAGATTGTTTTGAAATTGGATTTAAATGAATGAAATCGAGGCCGTAATCCGGGGTGTTGTAGGTAAGATTTTGGAGTTCATTTGTTTTACGCGTTAAAAAATCAGTATGGATAAGGTAGCCTTTGATTGGGTGCTATTAATTCCTTCATGAGCAGACTCTCCCTGATTGTCCGATAGTTTAGTTTGTGACACCTCCATTTCATGTTGTTTATTGAAAAGAATTGAATAAATGGACTAGACTCTTCAATTTAAAAAAAAAATTGCATCATAGATTTGATACGGGCACTTTAATGGCAAATTGTTTTTGTTTTTGATGAAAACATCTTGTGTGATGTACGATTTGATACTGTTGCATACATATAGTGCTCTCTTTACTTACAGCTGCCATAAATATTTCTCTCTTTTCATAGGTGGGAACCGCTCAGTCACTAGAATGGCGCTTTTATAAATCACGTTATTTTGCAAATGGAGCCGATGTGGGAGATAAATTGAAGGAAAAGAGTGAGTGAAGTTTATTCTGAACAGTTTAGCTGGTAAAATATTTCATGGCAATCTTGGTTGCCATATTCAACTGATGTTTATCAAGTCAATATTAAACCAATAAAAATACACAAATTATTAAAAATCAGTATCTGTGCACCCAAATAAAACTTTTATGACTAAACCTAAAAGATAAAACTGTATTGAGTTTATAAATAAAAAATATTGGTCAATTTTACATTTTCCTTTTTTTCGAAACGATAAAGGAGCGCAAAACTGTAAAAAAGCAACTTATGTTAATCGTTTTTGCGCTGTGGTGGTGTGTGTGTGTGTGTGTTGCAAAAAAATGATACAGGCATATATTTTATGGCTACAGAGCGTATTACAGAGCACGTCAATGTGTTACAAAGTTTTTCCATGTGCCATTATTTTTAGAAGAGAAAAGTAATAAATCAAACACTGCAATGTGTTCTAACAACGCAGCGCATATGCATGGCGTACACCACAAAATGGTGCACACTGTTGCACATTTATAATGTGGGTGTCACAGGGGAAGGGGTTGTGTTTTATTTATTTTTTTACTGTTGGGGGGGGGGCTTTAGTGAAATATGAAGGGTCTAAACAGACCCCGGACATTTCCTTTTTTGAAACAGAAAAAGAAATTGAGGACACGGAGTCCGCAATCTCTCTTTCTGCTACCTCTGTTCTAATTAATGTTGAGCACTCTGTGCAGAGTCTTCCCATTCATTCCGAAACTGTTGATAGTTAAATATTTACCATCATCCAGTTATCAATGGGTAGAAGCCTCTTTACTGAGTGCTTCTCCCCAATGAGAAAGCCATGCATGAACAGGAAGTAATGTAAAGCACATCCTGTTCATTCATAACTGGAGACACATAGTACAATGTGCCCCCGTATGTTTGCAAACACTGGAGTGATCAGCTCCAGATATTGACCGATCCTCTACTCTGCCACACACAGAAACGTCATCCTGAAACTGACAGGATGACAGCATCTTTGCTCTCTCTTCCACACTCTGCTGCCGCTCCTCTCACGGATGACAGCGTTCCCTCCTCCGCCCCCCACCAACTTTAGCTGTAATTTTCCATTATGATCCCCTCCGCCTCAGGCCATTCAGGCGAGGAGAGCAGCGGGGATCTGAGGAGCATGGAGATGGCAGAAGAGGCTGCATATGCCTGCAGGGGGGGGCACATATTTTATGTTAATAGCTCTCACATCTATTATTTTACAGGGGACTGTTGGGGGAACTCTTCTGATATAAGTTTTATAGTCACTAAAGCAACCATGATCTTCTAGCAGAAGGGAGAAAGCAACCGACGTAAGGCTTGCTAACGTGGCTAGCTGGAAACAGTTATGTTCAGCTATAAGCCTTATGCAGTGGCAGCAAAAGGGTTAATGCACACAGGTTTTCTATCATAGTTTAGGTCCTCTAAACCCTTTATTAGCTTTGTCGCCTGTCTCTGGACTCTCTCCAGCTCAAGGACATGCCTTCTGTGGATCGGTGACCAAAACTGAAGTCTTACTCAAGATGTGTCTGGACCAGTGTTTTGTACAGTGTTATGGAAATTCACTTGGTTCAACGCACAAATCCA
>NW_017311492.1:0-893 GCF_000935625.1 Nanorana parkeri
CTGTGTATAAGAAATATCTTATTAACTGACAACTTTGAGAATAAAAAAGAAAAAAAAAAACATCTTTAAAACACCCAGCATGCATCTTATCAAATACCTTTGGGTGTTTGCTTTACAAAATGGGGTCATTTTGTGGGTGTTTCTACTGTCCTGGTATTTTAGGGTCTCAAGAAATGTGATAGGCAGTCAGGGCACCAGAGTTGATACATTTCCAATTATATGGTATGTATACCATTGTTCTGTAGACTGTATAACTGTAAGACATTCTAATTAATTTACACTTATTTGGATTTTTTTTACCAAAGAAATGTAGCAGAACACATTTTGGCCTAAATGTATGAAGAAAGATTATTTATTTGCAATGTTTCATTAACATAATATAAGGAAAACAGTTTTTTTGTAAAAAAAAATCGGTATTTTTTTCTTTATATAGTAAAAAATAAAAACCCCAGTGGTGATTAAATACCACCAAAAGAAAGCTCTATGTGTCCCCAGAAAATGGTAAAAAATTCATTTCAGTACAGCGTTGCATGACAGAATAAATGTCAGTCAAAGTACCGCAGCGCTGAATACTGAAAAATGGCCTGGCCAGGAAGGGGGTGTAAACACCTGTTCTTGAAGTGGTTAATGAACTTTGTTGCCCAGCAACAGGGGATGCCGCTCGCAGTCCCCTTCCTCTTCCATGGAAGCCAGCTCCGCCCCCACCCCTCCCAGCAGGCCAATAGGCTTCAGGCGGCCGGGAATGGCGTCAGATGCCGAGGAGGAGCCAACCATCGTGCATCGCCGCCACCATCGCATCTCCCACACAGCCGAGGATCCTGTCAGAGGGCAGAAGGTACCCAGGGGACAGACCTGTTCCCAGCTCTAGCCCACTCCACTAGCCCACCAGGTCA
>NW_017311492.1:4603-5004 GCF_000935625.1 Nanorana parkeri
GTTATTGCTATTATATAGGGGAATAACAATCCCCCTATATAATAGCAAAGGCACACTGACAGGTCCTCTTTATGGAGATATTAGGGGTCTCTAGGACCCCTAAAGTCACCTGTGGACCCCAAAAGAAGCTGATGAAGCAGAGATCTGCTTCATCAGCTTCTTCTCTCTGGCTATAGCAGCCAGATGACTGACAGGTGAATGCGGAAGTGATGTAATACACATCACTTCTGCATTCACAGCCCGGACGGGGATCAGCAAGGAGCTGATCTCCCGTCCTCCTCCTCCTGACGCCCTCCGAGCCGATCCCGGGCCGCAGATGGGGCAGCGGATCCCGGGATTCAAGGGGAGGGGTCAGGGGGGGGACAAAAAAAAAAAGGCGGTGGCCGCCCGGGGGGGGGGGG
>NW_017311492.1:5060-6098 GCF_000935625.1 Nanorana parkeri
GCGGGCTATGGACCCGCTGATCGCCTATATGTGAAACACCCGGTACCGGGTGTTCGCATTGGACGGGTCTTTTCTGCCCGTGCGTGCCCGCTAGGGGGCGCGCGCGAGCAGAAAAAAAATGCCGTCTGGCGACGGCAACCCGCCAATGCAGCAGTGCCGTCCGTCCGTTTTTCTACTACGGGCGGACGGCAAGAGGTTAAATGAAGACTTAAAGATATACACGCTCTTTAAAAAAACATTTGTTTGTATAGTAAATTCTGCCATCTGTCCATTATTGAAATCCTTATTGTTACAATGGCATTTTTTACTATAGAGCTTTTGTAAGTAACACAAAGTAGAAACTAGTATTAATATTCAGTGGCACCTTGTGGTGATTTATGCATATTGCACACATTCCTTCATAACCCAAGGGAGAATTAGGTCTGGAGTTTCACCTTTTTGTGCTGATTATTTCTGTATTATAATTATTAGGGATGCACCAATACCAATACTAGTATCCGTGCTGATACCAACTATTTGGGCGGGTACTCGTACTCACCCAAATGCTCTGATACTTACCCCTTGATACCGGAACTTCCAGTCAGAGGGAGATCTTTTCTGACCAGCAGTGCCACGAGGGAACATGAAGCCAGCTTCCCGGCTAATCAGGAAGCTGGGCGGCGGTTAATGACTGCCCGGGAAGCCGGCTCCATGCTAGCGGAAGCATCGGTATTTGGTGAGCACCGAAAGATAAATATCGGTACTCGATACCGAAAAACCAGTATCGGTGCATCCCTAATAATTATTTTATTTAATATATTTGGATTATTGCAGGGCTCAAAATTTCAAGTCCTGAGCTACTAGTGAGGCCTTAACGCCGCCCCTTAATACACCCTCCTAAATTATCTTATGATAGTTGCCGCTTGTAAAAGGCAGATTAGGGATTCCTGCTGCAGGAAAACGCAAGTTCCTAACACAGGAATCTTTTATTGCACCTGAAATATAGGTGTGGATGGGGCCTAATATACAGGTGAAACTCGAAAAATTAGAATATCGTGC